>NC_143046.1:14782500-14790000 GCF_057628025.1 Oncorhynchus mykiss | reverse complement strand
CTACATAACACATTATACATACAGCAGTTGGAGGCCATGGAAGGAGTGTTGTATGGCATTGAAGCTCGTTTAGACTTTATTTAGCACAGTGTCCAAGGAAGGGCCAGAAGTATACAGAATGGTGTCGTCTGCGTAGAGGTGGATCAGGGAATCGCCCGCAGCAAGAGCGACATCATTGATATATAGAGAGAAAAGAATCGGCCCGAGAATTGAACCCTGTGGTACCCCCATAGAGACTGCCAGAGGTCCAGACAACATGCCCTCCGAATTGACACACTGAACTCTGTCTGCAAAGTAGTTGGTGAACCAGGCAAAGCAGTCATTAGAAAAACCAAGACTGGTTTGTACGGGTCCAGGTTTTGCAGCTCTTTCAGAACATCTGCTGTCTGGATTTGGGTGAAGGAGAAGCTGGGAGGCTTGGGCGAGTAGCTGCAGGGGGGGGGTGGGGGGGGGGGGTAGGGCTGTTGGCCGAGGTTGGAGTAGCCAGGAGGAAGGCATGGCCAGCCGTTGAGAAATGCTTATTGAAGTTTTCGATTATCATGGATTTGTCAGTCGTGACCGTGTTATCTAGCCTCAGTGCAGTGGGCAGCCCGGAGGAGGTGCTCTTGTTCTCCATGGACTTTACAGTGTCCCAGAACTTTTTGGAGTTACAGGATGCAAATTTCTGCCTGAGGAAGCTGGTCTTTGCTTTCCTGACTGACTGTGTGTATTGGTTCCTGACTTCCCTGAACAGTTGCATATCGCGGGGACTATTCGATGCTATTGCAGTCCACCACAGGATGTTTTTGTGCTGGTCGAGGGCAGTCAGGTCTGGAGTGAACCAAGGGCTATATCTGTTCTTAGTTCTGCATTTTTTGAACGGGGCATGCTTATCTAAGATGGTGAGAAAATTACTTTTAAAGAATGACTAGGCATCCTCAACTGGCGGGATGAGGTCAATATCCTTCCAGGATCCCCGGGCTAGGTCGATTAGAAAGGCCTGCTCGCAGAAGTGTTTTAGGGAGCGTTTGACAGTGATGAGGCAATGAGGCAGTGATCACTGAGATCCTGATTTAAAACAGCGGAGGTGTATTTGGAGGGCAAGTTGGTCAGCATAATGTCTATGAGGGTGCCCATGTTTACAGATTTAGGGTTGTACCTGGTGGGTTCCTTGAGGATTTGTGTGAGATTGAGGGCATCTAGCTTAGATTGTAGGACTAACGGGGTGTTAAGCATATCCCAGTTTAGGTCACCTAACAGAACGAACACTGAAGTTAGATGGGGGATGATCAATTCACAAATGTTGTCCAGGGCACAGCTGGGAGCGGAGGGGGGTCGATAGCAGGCGGCAACAGTGAGAGACTTATTTCTGGAGAGGTAAATTATTTTAATTAGAAGTTCAAACAGTTTGGGTATAGACCTGGAAAGTATGACAGAACTTTGCAGGCTATCTCTGCAGTAGATTGCAACTCCTCCCTTTTTGGCAGTTCTATCTTGACGGAAAATGTTGTAGTTGGAGATGGAAATCTCAGAATTGTTGGTGGCCTTCCTAAGCCAGGATTCAGACACGGCAAGGACATCAGGGTTGGCGGAGTGTGCTAAAGCAGTGAGTAAAACAAACTTAGGGAGGAGGCTTCTGATGTTGACATGCATGAAACCAACATTGTGTCGGTGCAGCCGGTAATTACACGTTCCGTGTAAGAATTTTACTAGTACTGAAAATATGAATATCTACTATAGTCATTAACGACAGTAATCATTATTCATGTTGCTTAATGTGGAAATGTTTGTCTAGTTGCTTTTGATTTGATTTGATGTTGACCGATCTTTGAAAACCTACCTGTTTATTAGGGGTTGATGGTTAAGCCCATTCTGGGATTTTCAAATTCAAGCTATAAATCAGAGGTATGTTACCTTACCAGGTCCGGATTACTGCTGCTTTTCTGTTCTAGCTGAGAATGAATTGCACCCACCTGGTGTCCCAGGTCTAAATCAGTCCATGTTTAGAATAAAAACTGGCTTCAAGCTCCAGGTTTGAGGGGTATACAGCCGTCCTCTAGGTTTCACAGAATGCGCTATATACAGATCAGAAATACACAGGTCAGACCTAAGGCATTGTTTAAGAGAGCTGTGATTGTCTTTTCAGAGAACATGCAGTCTAACTGGGCCTCAGCCTTTTATCATAGTGGTGGAATCCAAGGTAACCTTCAACAAGGCTCTGTTGGAATGTCAGAGATAACAGCCAGCCTTTGTTTATGTGGAACGGGGACACTGAGAACACTGGAACATCTGCCATCCTATTCTATCTATCACCATGGACACCAGAGAGGACCGACAGGGATAGGGGGAGGAGGGAGGGAGGTAAGGAGGGGGGGATAGGAGGAGAAGGGTGATGGTCTTTGAACATGTTCCAGAGAGCAGAGTGGTTATGACACACACACACACACACACACACACACACACACACACACACACACACACACACACACAGACACAGACATACACACACACACAGACACACACACACACACACCAGGACAGAGAGTCACTGACACTCTCACTCTGCCGCAAGGTCACCCTCTCCTCATTCTCCTCACACACACACACACACACACACACACACACACACACTCATATACACACACACACATGCATTAGCACTCTAGTTTAGTTTCTTACAGGAAATTTCACAATGACGTCATCATACGTCTGAGCACGACGTATGTTTGTTGTTGAACGCTGAACACTGAACGAGAGGCCTCTGTTTATTGTTTTTGTAAAGCTGACAGTGTTTATATACTTTTATATTATTTTGGATCCTGCGGTGCTGTTGGGCTTAGTTGCTGTGAGTGCTGCTGTCTGTCCCGGGAACCCTCCAGATTCCGCAGAGGCGGAGGGATACGGAAGCCCAGCTAGCCTAGCTGGCTCGGTGGTCTCACATGGTGGTCGCAATTGACTGTTTCCAGCGCTGCGTGGGCTGTGTTTACTTTGCTTTGTTCCTGGAGAATGTGGACCACGTTGACTTTCAATGCAGCAACTGCTTGCTTGCGGAGGACAACAGGGGTGAAGTAGCTACTCTTACCAAGCAAGTAGCAAACCTCCACAAGCTACTGGGGAACCCACACCAACCTACTTTTTATTTTTCTTCCACCTCAGTAGCTGGACGCCACTCTGGTCTGATGGAAGTGTCGCCGCAGTGTCGGCTCTCCACAGCCGGCTGGCCGATGCTCAGCAGGGTTTCATCCCAGAAGGGATCTCCCCCTTCCCTGGGGAACAGAGCTTTTCTCGACCCAACCAACCAGCCATGGCCGTGGAAGTCGAAGACAGTGTCCTCTGGCAATGGGGTCTCCTTGGAGATGTTGAGCCCGGAACTGACACAGACCAGAAACTGCTGAATCCAAAGGTTCCGGCGCCTTCGTCCTTGGTGGCTTCCCAATCAAGATCGGATCCGGAGGTACCTGTGTCTTTGTCCTGTGTTATGTCTCCCTTTCCGGTGACTCCTATCTCCGGTTCAGATCCTCGGAGCTCCCAGCCTCACCAGTCGTGAGGCTACCTGAGAGACCGGCCCATTCAACATCACCAGCTGTCATCATAGGCAGCTCTATGGTGAGAAACATCTCGGTCCCCAAGGCAAAAACCCTGTGCTACCCAGGAGCACGAGTACAGGACATAACAAGGCTGCTTCTGACTGTTCTACCACAGATGCCGGGAGCTGACACTGTCGTAGTCCAAGTGGGGTCAAACGACATCAGGAGGGCTAGCTCGGTACATTTGACAATGGATTTTAAAGAACTGTTAGCATTATACGACTCCAAAAACGTCTAGTCATTTCAGGCCCAGTACCATCGTTGGGCTGCGGGTGTGAAAGATTCAGCAGACTGCTGGCATGACACATCTGGCTTAAAGATAAATTGCAGCTCTGCTGGAGTCACTTTTTTAGATACAGTTGATGTTGGAATTTAACGTACACATTAGCCAAATACATTCAAACTCAGGTTTTCACAATTCATGACATTTAATCCTAGTAAAAATTCCCTGTCTTAGGTCAGTTAGGATCACCACTATATTTCAAGAATGTTAAATGTCAGAATAATAGAGAATTATTTATTTCAACTTTTATGTCTTTCAACACATTCCCAGTGGGTCAGAAGTGTACATACACTCAATTAGAATTTGGTAGCATTTTCTTTAAATTGTTTAACTTTGGTCAAAGTTTCAGGTAGCCTTCCACAAGCTTCCCACAATAAGTTGGGTGAATTTTGGCCCATTCCTCCTTACAGAACTGGTGTAACTAAGTCAGGTTTGTAGGCCTCCTTGCTCGCACACACTTTTTCAGTTCTGCACACACATTTTCTATGGGATTGAGGTCAGGGCTTTGTGGTGGCCACTCCAATACCTTGACTTGTTGTCCTTAAGCCATTTTGCCACATCTTTGGAAGTATGCTTGGGGTCATTGTCCATTTGGAGGACCCATTTGCAACCAAGTTTTAACTTCTTGATTGATGTCTTGAGATGTTGCTTCAATATATCCACAGAATTTTCTTCCTTCTGATGATGTCATCTATTTTGTGAAGTGCACCAGTCCCTCCTGCAGCAAAGCACCCCCACAACATGATGCTGCCACCCCTGTGCTTCACGGTTGGGATGGTGTTCTTCGGGCTCTATACAGGCTATATACTGGCTATATACTGGCTATATACTGGCTATATACAGGCATAATACAGGCTATATACAGGTATAATACAGGTATAATACAGGTTATATACAGGCTATATACAGGTATAATACAGGCTATATACAGGTATAATACAGGTTATATACAGTCTATATATAGGCTATATACAGGTATAATACAGGTTATATACAGGTATAATACAGGTTATATACAGACTATATACAGGTATAATACAGGAATAATACAGGCTATATACAGGTATAATACAGGTTATATACAGGCTATATACAGGTATAATACATGCTATATACAGGTATAATACAGGCTATATACAGGTATAATACAGGTTATATACAGGCTATATACAGGTATAATACAGGCTATATACAGGTATAATACAGGTTATATACAGGTTATATACAGGTATAATACAGGTTATATACAGGTATAATACAGGCTATATACAGGTATAATACAGGTTATATACAGGTATAATACAGGCTATATACAGGTATAATACAGGTTATATACAGGTATAATACAGGCTATATACAGGCTGTATACAGGTTATATACAGGCTATATACAGGTATAATACAGGTTATATACAGGCTATATACAGGTATAATAAAGGTTATATACAGGTATAATACAGGCTATATACAGGCTATAATACAGGCTATATACAGGTATAATACAGGTTATATACAGACTATATACAGGCTATATACAGGTACAATACAGGTTATATACAGGCTATATACAGGTATAATAAAGGTTATATACAGGTATAATACAGGCTATATACAGGCTATAATACAGGCTATATACAGGTATAATACAGGTTATATACAGACTATATACAGGCTATATACAGGTACAATACAGGTTATATACAGGCTATATACAGGTCATATACAGGCTATATACAGGTTATATGCAGGCTATATACAGGTACAATACAGGTTATATACAGGCTATATACAGGTATAATACAGGTTATATACAGGTATAATACAGGCTATATACAGGTATAATACAGGTTATATACAGACTATATACAGGCTATATACAGGTATAATACAGGTTATATACAGGCTATATACAGGTATAATAAAGGTTATATACAGGTATAATACAGGCTATATACAGGCTATAATACAGGCTATATACAGGTATAATACAGGTTATATACAGACTATATACAGGCTATATACAGGTACAATACAGGTTATATACAGGCTATATACAGGTCATATACAGGCTATATACAGGTTATATGCAGGCTATATACAGGTACAATACAGGTTATATACAGGCTATATACAGGTATAATACAGGTTATATACAGGTATAATACAGGCTATATACAGGTATAATACAGGTTATATACAGGCTATATACAGGTATAGTACAGGTATAATACAGGCTATATACAGGTATAATACAGGTTATATACAGGCTATATACAGGTATAATACAGGCTATATACAGGTATAATACAGGTTATATACAGGTATAATACAGGCTATATACAGGTATAATACAGGTTATATACAGGCTATATACAGGTATAATACAGGTTATATACAGGCAATATACAGGTATAATACAGGCTATATACAGGTACAATACAGGCTATATACCGGCTATATACAGGTATAATACAGGTTATATACAGGTATAATACAGGCTATATACAGGTATAATACAGGTTATATACAGGCTATATACAGGTATAATACAGGTATAATACAGGCTATATATAGGTATAATACAGGTTATATACAGGCTATATACAGGTATAATACAGGCTATATACAGGTATAATACAGGTTATATACAGGTATAATACAGGCTATATACAGGTATAATACAGGTTATATACAGGCTATATACAGGTATAATACAGGTTATATACCAGCTATATACAGGTATAATACTGGCTATATATAGGTACAATACAGGCTATATACAGGCTATATACAGGTATAATACAGGTTATATACAGGTATAATACAGGCTATATACAGGCTATATACAGGTTTAATACAGGTATAATACAGGCTATATACAGGTACAATACAGGTTATATACAGGCTATATACAGGTTATATACAGGCTATATACAGGTTATATACAGGCTATATACAGGCTATATACAGGTATAATACAGGCTATATACAGGCTATATACAGGTATAATACAGGCTATATACAGGTGTAATACAGGCTATATACAGGTGTAATACAGGCTATATACAGGTATAATACAGGCTCTATACAGGCTCAGAGAACCCATTTACCCCAGGCTCAGAGAACCCATTTACCCCAGGTTTAGAGAACCCATTTACCCCAGGCTTAGGGAGCCCATTTTCCCCAGGCTCAGAGAACCCATTTACCCCAGGCTCAGAGAACCCATTTACCCCAGGCTCAGAGAACCCATTTACCCCATCCTCCCCCTGTCTACCTTTTTTCTTTCTCTCCTTCCCTTTCTAATTTCCCCCTTCTCATCCACCTCTCACATTTTATCTATCCCTGTCTCCCATTAATCCCTCTCTCCCTCTCCCCATCTCTCTCTTCTCATCTTATCTATCCCTGTCTCCCATTCATCCCTCTCTCTTCTCCCTCTCCCCATCTCTCTCTTCTCATCTTATCTATCCCTGTCTCCCATTCATCCCTCTCTCCCTCTCTCTTCTCCCTCTCCCCATCTCTCTCTTCTCATCTTATCTATCCCTGTCTCCCATTCATCCCTCTCTCCCTCTCTCTTCTCCCTCTCCCCATCTCTCTCTTCTCATCTTATCTTTCTCTGGCTCCTCTTTCATCTCTTTCCCCTGGCTCCTTCTTT
>NC_143046.1:14762500-14770000 GCF_057628025.1 Oncorhynchus mykiss | reverse complement strand
CGTGACAGATAGAGGCAGAGGGATGATAAGAGAGAGAGAAGAAGAGAGGGAAGTGACAGATAGAGGCATCTACAGAGGAGGGTAGAGAACAGGGTCAACATTTTCCTCCACTCTTCATTTGACCCCTCGTTTCCCCTCTCTGTTTCCTATCCACCCCCTCTGTCTTTCTCTCAAATGTGATATTCATCACGCCATCACACCCGAGTCACTCAAACGATTTACCTGAAGTGGCGATGACACATAAATCTATACGTGACCCTCCGTTTCTGCCTCGCCAACAGAATGGAGCGCCCAGACAGCAGCATGTGAAAACAAGTGGGGAGGGCTTTTTAGGACAGGTGGAGAGATGGAAGGGCGGGGGATGAGAGGAGAGGGGGGGTCGTCAGCAGGGGAAGGGGGATGAGAGGAGAGAGGGGGTAGTCAGCAGGGGAAAGGGGGATGAGAGGAGAGAGGGGGTAGTTAGCAGGGGGAAAGGGGGATGAGAGGAGAGAGGGGGTAGTCAGCAGGGGAAAGGGGGATGAGAGGAGAGAGGGGGTAGTTAGCAGGGGAAAGGGGGATGAGAAGAGAAAGGGGGTAGTCAGCAGGGGAAAGGGGGATGAGAGGGAGAGAGGGGGTAGTTAGCAGGGGGAAAGGGGGATGAGAGGAGAGGGGGGTAGTCAGCAGGGGAAAGGGGATGAGAGGAGAGAGGGGGTAGTTAGCAGGGGGAAAGGGGGATGAGAGGAGAGAGGGGGTAGTCAGCAGGGAAAGGGGGATGAGAGGAGAGAGGGGGTAGGGGGTAGTTAGCAGGGAAAGGGGGATGAGAAGAGAGAGGGGGTAGTCAGCAGGGGAAAGGGGGATGAGAGGAGAGAGGGGGTAGTTAGCAGGGGGAAAGGGGGATGAGAGGAGATAGGGGGTAGTCAGCAGGGGAAAGGGGGATGAGAGGAGAGAGGGGGTAGTCAGCAGGGGAAAGGGGGATGAGAGGAGAGAGGGGGTAGTTAGCAGGGGGAAAGGGGGACGAGAGGGAAAGAGGGGGATGTTAGCAGGGGAAAGGGGGATGAGAGGAGAGAGGGGTAGTCAGCAGGGGGAAAGGGAGATGAGAGGAGAGAGGGGGTAGTTAGCAGGGGGAAAGGGGGATGAGAAGAGAGAGGGGGTAGTCAGCAGGGGAAAGGGGGATGAGAGGAGAGAGGGGGTAGTTAGCAGGGGGAAAGGGGGATGAGAGGAGAGAGGGGGTAGTCAGCAGGGGAAAGGGGGATGAGAGGAGAGAGGGGGTAGTCAGCAGGGGAAAGGGGATGAGAGGAGAGAGGGGGTAGTTAGCAGGGGGAAAGGGGGACGAGAGGAAAGAGGGGGGATGTTAGCAGGGGAAAGGGGGATGAGAGGAGAGAGGGGTAGTCAGCAGGGGGAAGGGAGATGAGAGGAGAGAGGGTGTAGTCAGCAGGGGAAAGGGGGATGAGAGGATAGAGGGGGTAGTCAGCAGGGGAAGAGGGATGAGAGGATAGAGGGGGTAGTCAGCAGGGGAATGGGATGAGAGGAGAGAGGGGAGGTAAAGAAGTAGGAAGAGAGTGGGGGGGAGGTGTCGAACAGAGGAGTTGGGGGAATGAGAGGAGGAGGAGAGCAGGAGGTGGGGAGGGGGACCTTACAGTTTGCCAGGAGGGGGTCATTTGTCAAATTGGTTTTCACTCACTGTTCATACTCATATCTGCCAGTCAGCCAGCCTGCCAATGTCAGATTATCCCCGGTGCATTGACACACACACACACACACACACACACACACACACACACACACACACACACACACACACACACACACACACACACAAACACACAAACACAAACACACACACACACACACACACAAACACACAAACACAAACACACAGATACAGGGAAGGTTATATGTGAGGAAACGTAGCCTTCTGAGTGAAAATTATTGACTTATTAAATGCCTGTGAAAGGCTGTGTGAAGAGAATTACTCAAGTGTATCACAGGATGCTATAGAAATCTGTAGAAATCACACATGAAGGAAACACGAAGCTAGTATTTTAAACATTATTCTCTCTTTCTCTCTCTCCCCCCCTTTCTCTCTCATTCTCTCTCTCTCCCCCTTTCTCTCTCTCTTTCTCTCTCTTTTTCTCTGTCTTCCTCTCTTTCTCTACCCCTCTCTCTCTCTCTTTCTTTCTCTCTTTCGCTCTCTTTCTCCCCCCCCCCCCCCCCTCCCCCTCTGTAGTGGACTGCCTGGACCCGACCTGTGCTAATAATGGTATCTGTGTGAACGGGGAGTGCCACTGTAAACCCGGCTGGGGCGGCCCACACTGTGAGCTGCAGCGGGCACAGTGCCCAGACCAATGCCATGGCCACGGTGCATTCATACCAGACACTGGTCTCTGTAGCTGTGATCCTAACTGGATGGGACCAGACTGCACTGTAGGTCAGTTGAACCATATTCTGTAACCCCTGACCCCTGACTCATACCCCTAACCCCTGACCCCTAATCCTTGCCTCTAACCCTGATTGGATGGGACCAGACGGATCTGTAAGTCAGTCTTACCCTAACCCACCTCAACTATAATGACAGCAGGGTTTTTGTAGCTGTGTGTAACTTTTTACGTCTCTTTCTCCTCCCTCTCTACAGAGGTGTGTTCTGTGGACTGCGGGACCCACGGTGTGTGTTTGGGCGCAGCGTGTCAGTGTGAGGAGGGCTGGACGGGTACCGGGTGTGACCAGCGAGTGTGTAACCCACTGTGTATCAAACATGGAACCTGCAAAGACGGCAAGTGCCAGTGTCACCAGGGCTGGAATGGAGAACACTGCACCATCGGTAGGTGGGGAGAGGAGGAGGTGTGTGCGTGTGTGTGTGTGTGTGTGTGTGCGTGTGTGCGTGTGTGTGTGTGTGTGCGTGTGTGTGTGTGCGTAGGTGCAGGATAAATGGATGGAAGGTTGGATGCCTCGCTATTTTGATTTACCCAAAATGCTTTGAAACAGGAAGTTTAATTTCCCTTTCACCATTTCATCCGAGCAGCGCTTTTCCTCAGAACACTCCGGTGTCAGAAACACAGTGGGTGTGGAAACAACACTTTGTTCCCCACTAGAAACTAGGGCAGCTTTGTATGCTGTGTCTTTCACAAGACAAAACTCTTCACTAGTCTGCTTGTCTGTGCTGATCTAGGTTATGCATGTGATCTAGGCTATGCATGTGATCTAGGCTATGCATGTCCTTGCATTTTAAACTCCTTCCGTTCTTTTTTCATAACGCCACTCTCTCTGCACGTTTTCTCTCAATGCAGACATGTGGGACTTGGTTGACAAAGGTAAAAGTGTATTTTGGTTTTCAGCGTTTAGCTTCTCGTGCTGCATAGTAGTAGTAGATAGTCGATGCTAGACGTTTGTGGGTTTGGGAATGGCTGGCTAGCGTTGGTAAGCTTGGCTCAGTAGACTAGTAATCTGTGTTGTGTTGTGTTGTGCTGTCTGTCTGTCTGTCTGTCTGTCTGTCTGTCTGTCAGTCTGGGGTATAACAACTACTGTCAACCAGTGTTCTACCATCCACAACCTCCCAACCAGTGTTCTACCATCCACAACAACAGCCACTGTAGCCAGGGGTTACCATCCACAGCCACTGTAGCCAGACATGACCATCCACAGCCACTGTAGCCAGACATTACCATCCACAGCCACTGTAGCCAGACATTACCATCCACAGCCACTGTAGCCAGACATTACCATCCACAGCCACTGTAGCCAGACATTACCATCCACAGCCACTGTAGCCAGGGGTTACCATCCACAGCCACTGTAGCCAGACATTACCATCCACAGCCACTGTAGCCAGACATTACCATTCACAGCCACTGTAGCCAGGGGTTACCATCCGCAGCCACTGTAGCCAGGGGTTACCATCCACAACCACACAGCCAGTGTTGCCAGGAGTTACCATCCACAACCTCACAGCCAGTGTTGCCAGGAGTTACCATCCACAACCTCACAACCACTGTAGCCAGGGGTTACCATCCACAAATTCACAACCAGTGTTGCCAGGGGTTACCATCCACAACCTCACAGTCAGTGTAGCCAAGGGTTACCATCCACAACCTCACAGTCAGTGTAGCCATGGTTTCCATCCACAACCTCACAGTCAGTGTAGCCAGGGGCTACCATCCACAACCTCACAAACACTGTAGCCAGAGGTTACCATCAAAACCACTGTAGCCAGACATTACCATCCACAGCCACTGTAACCAGGGGTTACCATCCACAGCCACTGTAGCCAGGAGTTACCATCCACAGCCACTGTAGCCATGGGTAACCATCCACAGCCACTGTAACCAGGGGTTACCATCCACAGCCACTGTAACCAGGGGTTACCATCCACAGCCACTGTAGCCAGGGGTTACCATCCACAGCCACTGTAGCCAGGGGGTTACCATCCACAACCTCAGCCATTGTAGCTAGGGGTTACCATCCACAGCCACTGTAGCCAGGGGTTACCATCCACAGCCACTGTAACCAGGGGTTACCATCCACAGCCACTGTAGCCACGGGTTACCATCCACATCCACTGTAGCCATGGGTTACCATCCACAACATCAGCCACTGTAGCCAGGGGTTCCCATCCACAGCCACTGTAGCCAGGGGTTGCCATCCACAGCCACTGTAGCCAGGGGGTTACCATCCACAACCTCAGCCATTGTAGCCATGGGTTACCATCCACAACCTCAGCCATTGTAGCCAGGGGTTACCATCCACAGCCACTGTAGCCATGGGTTACCATCCACAGCCACTGTAGCCAGACGTTACCATTCACAGCCACTGTAGCCAGACATTACCATCCACAGCCACTGTAGCCATGGTTTACCACACACAGCCACTGTAACCAGGGGTTTCCATCCACAGCTGCTGTAGCCATGGGTTACCATCCACAGCCACTGTAACCAGGGGTTACCATTCACAGCCACTGTAACCAGGGGTTACCATTCACAGCCACTGTAGCCAGGGGTTACCATCCACAGCCACTGTAACCAAGGGTTACCATCCACAGCCACTGTAGCCAGACATTACCATTCACAGCCACTGTAGCCAGACATTACCATTCACAGCCACTGTAGCCAGACATTACCATACACAGCCACTGTAACCACGGGTTACCATCCACAGCCACTGTAGCCAGACGTTACCATCCACAGCCACTGTAGCCAGACATTACCATCCACAGCCTCTGTAGCCAGAGGTTACCATCCACAGCCACTGTAACCAGGGGTTACCATCCACAGCCACTGTAGCCAGACGTTACCATCCACAGCCACTGTAACCAGGGGTTACCATCCACAGCCACTGTAGCCAGACATTACCATTCACAGCCACTGTAGCCAGACATTACCATTCACAGCCACTGTAACCAGGGGTTACCATCCACAACATCACAGTCAGTGTAGCCAGGGGTTACCATCCACAACATCACAACCAGTGTTGCCAGGGGTTACCATCCACAACCTCACAGTCAGTGTAGCCAGGGGTTACCATTCACAGCCACTATAGCCAGGCATTACCATTCACAGCCCCTGTAGCCAGGGGTCATAGATCACAGTCTGTGTCTGTTAACCTTAATGTTTCCATGGTGAATTAATGATCATGACTGTCTACAGTAAGTGTACTCTGCAGTATTCCAAGGGGTCTGGACAGCTAAGGCACAGGAGGTGGTTCCCTAGTCCCAGTCACTGCATCCCAGCCCCACTTAGCCTCTCTCTCATATGAGGGTATATAAGAGAACAGTCCCCCTCAGCCTCTCTCTCATATGGGGGTGTATAACAGAACACTCCCTCAGCCACTCTCTCATATGGGGGTGTATAACAGAACACTCCCTCAGCCACGCTCTCATATGGGGGTGTATAACTGAACACTCCCTCACCCACCCTCTCATATGGGGGTGTATAACAGAACACTCCCTCAGCCACTCTCTCATATGGGGGTGTATAACTGAACACTCCCTCAGCCACTCTCTTATAATGGGGGTGTATAACAGAACACTCCCTCAGCCACTCTCTCATATGGGGGTGTATAACAGAACACTCCCTCAGCCACTCTCTCATATGGGGGTGTATAACAGAACACTCCCTCAGCCACTCTCTCATATGGGGGTGTATAACAGAACACTCCCTCAGCCAATCTCTCATATGGGGGTGTATAACAGAACACTCCCTCAGCCACGCTCTCATATGGGGGTGTATAACTGAACACTCCCTCAGCCACCCTCTCATATGGGGGTGTATAACAGAACTCTCCCTCAGCCACTCTCTCATATGGGGGTGTATAACTGAACACTCCCTCAGCCACTCTCTTATAATGGGGGTGTATAACAGAACACTCCCTCAGCCACTCTCTCATATGGGGGTGTATAACAGAACACTCCCTCAGCCACTCTCTCATATGGGGGTGTATAACAGAACACTCCCTCAGCCACTCTCTCATATGGGGGTGTATAACAGAACACTCCCTCAGCCACTCTCTCATATGGGGGTGTATAACTGAACACTCCCTCAGCCACTCTCTTATAATGGGGGTGTATAACAGAACACTCCCTCAGCCACTCTCTCATATGGGGGTGTATAACAGAACATTCCCTCAGCCACTCTCTCATATGGGGGTGTATAACAGAACACTCCCTCAGCCACTCTCTCATATGGGGGTGTATAACAGAACACTCCCTCAGCCACTCTCTCATATGGGGGTGTATAACAGAACACTCCCTCAGCCACTCTCTCATATGGGGGTGTATAACAGAACACTCCCTCAGCCACTCTCTCATATGGGGGTGTATAACAGAACACTCCCTCAGCCACTCTCTCATATGGGGGTGTATAACAGAACACTCCCTCAGCCACTCTCTCATATGGGGGTGTATAACTGAACACTCCCTCACCCACCCTCTCATATGGGGGTGTATAACAGAACACTCCCTCAGCCACTCTCTCATATGGGGGTGTATAACAGAACACTCCCTCAGCCACTCTCTCATATGGGGGTGTATAACAGAACACTCCCTCAGCCACTCTCTCATATGGGGGTGTATAACAGAACACTCCCTCAGCCACTCTCTCATATGGGGGTGTATAACAGAACACTCCCTCAGCCACTCTCTCATATGGGGTGTATAACAGAACACTCCCTCAGCCACTCTCTCATATGGGGGTGTATAACAGAACACTCCCTCAGCCACTCTCTCATATGGGGTGTATAACAGAACACTCCCTCAGCCACTCTCTCATATGGGGGTGTATAACAGAACACTCCCTCAGCCACTCTCTCATATGGGGGTGTATAACAGAACACTCCCTCAGCCACTCTCTCATATGGGGGTGTATAACAGAACACTCCCTCAGCCACTCTCTCATATGGGGGTGTATAACTGAACACTCCCTCAGCCACTCTCTTATAATGGGGGTGTATAACAGAACACTCCCTCAGCCACTCTCTCATATGGGGGTGTATAACAGAACATTCCCTCAGCCACTCTCTCATATGGGGGTGTAT
>NC_143046.1:14742500-14757500 GCF_057628025.1 Oncorhynchus mykiss | reverse complement strand
TCGCTCTCTCTCTCTCTCTCTCGCTCTCTCTCTCTGTCTCTCAGCTTGGCGTCTCTGATCCGAGGTCAGGTGTTAACTACAGATGGTACTCCCCTGGTGGGAGTCAATGTTTCCTTCATCAATTACCCACACTATGGATACACACTCACACGCCAGGATGGAACGTACGTACCACACACACACACACACACACACACACACACACACGCCAGGATGGAACACACACACACACACACATATACACACACACACACACACATACACACACGGTACATAGTAACTAATCCTACAGCGTTTCTGATTCTGTCTCCAGGTTTGACCTGCTAGCAAATGGCGGTGGCTCGTTGACCCTGAGGTTTGAGCGTGCTCCGTTCATCACGCAAGACCGCACGGTGTGGTTACCATGGGGTCGTTTTTATGCAATGGATACGCTGGCGATGAAGACTGAGGAGAACACCATCCCAGGATGTGACCTCAGTGGCTTCCTCCGACCTGACCCTGTGGTCATCGCCTCACCCCTGTCATCGCTGTTCTCCTCTAGACCCAGGGACAAGCCCATTATACCTGAGACACAGGTAACCAGCCTCTGTTTTCATCTCCCTCCTCTGTCTCTCCTCTCTCTCCTCTCCTATCATTCCTCTGTCTCTCCTCTCTGTCTCTCCTCTCTCTCTCCTCTCCTATCATTCCTCTGTCTCTCATCTCTCTCTCCTCTCCTATCATTCCTCTGTCTCTCCTCTCTCTCTCCTCTCCTATCCTTCCTCTGTCTCTCCTCTCTCGCTCCTCTCCTATCATTCCTCTGTCTCTCCTCTCTCTCTCCAGGTGGTGTCAGGTAACCAGCCTCTCTTTAAATCTCCTTCCTCTGTCCTCTCATCCCTCTCTCCTCTCCTATCATTCCTCTGTCTCTCCTCTCCTATCATTCCTCTGTCTCTCCTCTCTCTCCTCTCCTATCATTTCTCTGTCTCTCCTCTCTCTCTCCTCTCCTATCCTTCCTCTGTCCTCTCATCCCTCTCTCCTCTCCTATCATTCCTGTCTCTCCTCTCTCTCTCCACGTGTTGTCAGGTAACGAGCCAATCACACTGTCATCTTTCCTTCATCTTTCCCATCTTATCTGTCCCCCATCTCTCCCTCTCTCGTCCATCTCTCTCGTCCATCTCTCCCTCTCTCGTCCATCTCTCTCCTCCATCTCTCCCTCTCTCGTCCATCTCTCTCCTCCATCTCTCCCTCTCTCGTCCATCTCTCTCCTCCATCTCTCCCTCTCTCGTCTATCTCTCTCGTCTATCTCTCTCGTCCATCTCTCTCGTCCATCTCTCTCATCCATCTCTCTCGTCCATCTCTCTCCTCCATCTCTCTCCACCTCTCTCCTCCATCTCTCTACTCCATCTCTCTCCTTCAACCCTCTCTCCTCCATCTCTCTCCTCCATCTATCTTCTCCATCTCTCTCCTCCATCTCTCATCCATCTCTCATTCATCTCTCCTTCACCTCTCTCCTCCTCCATCTCTCTCCTCCATCTCTCTCTCCTTCATCTCTCATCCATCTCTCATTCATCTCTCCTCCACCTCTCTCCTCCTCCATCTCTCTCCTCCATGTCTCTCTCCTTCATCTCTCATCCATCTCTCATTCATCTCTCCTCCACCTCTCTCCTCCTCCATCTCTCTCCTCCATCTCTCTCTCCTCCATGTCTCTCTCCTTCATCTCTCTCCTTCATCTCTCTCTCACCCATCTCTCTCATCCGTCTCTCCTCCATCTCTCTCCTTCATCTCTCTCTCATCCATCTCTCTCTGCTCCACATCTCTCCACATGTTTGATTTGTTCGATAATGTCCATTATTTATGTTCAAGTAGTTACTTTTGTTAGGGCGTTTAGTACACAAATCCAAACGCTCGTGCAGGTCCTGCCGAATGTCGGACGAAAAGTTCAAAAAGTTATATTACAGGTCGTAGAAACATTTCAAACTAAGTATAGAATCAATCTTTAGGAGAACCGGAGAATTCCATATTCTGTAGAAAAGCCATGGAACGCAGGTCGCTAGGTCGCAGGTCGCATGTGAAATGCGTGTGACCAGGACTTGGCTCTCTGCCAGACCACTGACTCAAAGAGCTCTCATCCAGCCCCACATCACAGTAGAAGCCTCATTCAAGTTTCTAAAGACGGTTGACATCTAGTGGAAGCCATAGGAAGTGCAACATAACCAATATCCCACTGTGTATTCAATAGGGCTGAGTTCAAAAACTACAAACCTCAGATTTTCATCCAAGCTACTCAATACTGCCCCTGCAGCCATAACAAGTTTTAATTAACACCTTTTTTTCTGGATGTTGATAATTAGTGAGTAACGGTCTAATTCTGCTCTGCATGGATTATTTGATGTTTTACGTTGTACACAGGGATATTTTTTGCAGAATTCTGCATGCAGAGTCTCAATTTGGTGTTTGTCCCATTTTGTGAATTCTTGGTTAGTGAGTGGACCCCAGACCTCACAACCATAAAGGGAAATGGGTTCTATAACTGATTCAAGTATTTTTAGTCAGATCCTATTTGGTATGTTGAATTTTATGTTCCTTTTGATGGCATTTTTGGATTCGTGGTTAAACTTGGAACATTGTTATTCTCAGAAGTATAGGAACATTAGTCACAAAAGAGACATGGGGGGGGGGGGGGGCATAATGAAGTTTGGGAGAGGCTGAGTGCAGGGACAACAATCGCATGTGACAAGACAATACTGATAAGGGGAAGAACCGTTGAAGGCTCATATCACTCAGTTCCCTGCTTAGCAAGAATGATGCAATGTTTAGAGATAAGGAGGAGACTCCACCAGCACAGGGGAAGCCATGTCTGTGTCTCAATTACAGCTGTATCGACCCGTTGGGAAGAATTCAACTTGGTTCAGCTTTTCTAGGAAGGTGACCAGATTTCTGAAATGAAAACTAGGGACATTTCCAGTTCCGTGGTCAATATATAATTAAAATATCCAATGTTATTATCTATTATATATAATATCAATATATAATTAAAATATCCAATGTTATTATCTATGAATTAACAAAGGGGGACAATTCCAGTTTCATGTATTTAGTCTAACAGGCCCACTGTGACAGAGAAAACAACTATACTACAGAAACACTATAGACAAGACAGAACTGTCCAATCTGAACAGCCATTCAGTGGTCCTGGTAGTCTGGGTAGAACTGATCTGAACAGCCATTCAGTGGTCCTGGTAGTCTGGGTAGAACTGATCTGAACAGCCATTCAGTGGTCCTGGTAGTCTGGGTAGAACTGATCTGAACAGCCATTCAGTGGTCCTGCTAGTCTTGGTAGAACTGATCTGAACAGCCATTCAGTGGTCCTGGTAGTCTGGGTAGAACTGATCTGAACAGCCATTCAGTGGTCCTGGTAGTCTGGGTAGAACTGATCTGAACAGCCATTCAGTGGTCCTGCTAGTCTTGGTAGAACTGATCTGAACAGCCATTCAGTGGTCCTGGTAGTCTGGGTAGAACTGATCTGAACAGCCATTCAGTGGTCCTGCTAGTCTTGGTAGAGCTGATCTGAACAGCCATTCAG
The DNA here is from genome assembly GCF_057628025.1 of Oncorhynchus mykiss. Taxonomy (NCBI): domain Eukaryota; kingdom Metazoa; phylum Chordata; class Actinopteri; order Salmoniformes; family Salmonidae; genus Oncorhynchus; species Oncorhynchus mykiss. Next base: position 14,753,941 of record NC_143046.1, on the reverse strand, counting down.
TGGTCCTGGTAGTCTGGGTAGAACTGATCTGAACAGCCATTCAGAGGTCCTGGTAGTCTGGGTAGAACTGATCTGAACAGACATTCAGTGGTCCTGGTAGTCTGGGTAGAACTGATCTGAACAGCCATTCAGTGGTCCTGCTAGTCTTGGTAGAACTGATCTGAACAGCCATTCAGTGGTCCTGGTAGTCTGGGTAGAATACGAGCAGAAGAGAACATGAGTAAAATTGGAAAAAAAACAGAGACAATAGTATGTGTGAAATACTTAACAAAATAATAAAGAAGTAAGATGATGATGAGATTGGTAATTACATAATATACTTAAACCAACCTAATCTATATATTTTCTCAGAAGAATGTATTTTCTTCAGGATTGCTCTGTCTTTGGCCAGCTTCTCCATGAACTCCTGGCAGGGGAGGTTGAAGTTTGTCTTCACAATGAGCATGGCCTTGGTGGTAGGAACAGTGAACCTTTTTCTTGCTGCTGTCCATATATCATTCATTTGGGAGAACACTCTCTCTACTGGTGCATTACTTCCAGGTAAGCACATGACAACATACGCTAATCAAGCCAGGTTATCAAATCAAATCAAATTTTATTTGTCACATACACATGGTTAGCAGATGTTAATGCAAGTGTAGCGAAATGCTTGTGCTTCTAGTTCCGACAATGCAGTAATAACCAACAAGTAATCTAGCTAACAATTCCAAAACTACTACCTTATAGACACAAGTGTCAGGAGATAAAGAATATGTACATAAAGATATATGAATGAGTGATGGTACAGAGTGGCATAGGCAAGATACAGTAGATGGCATTGAGTACAGTATATACATATGAGATGAGTATGTAAACAAAGTGGCATAGTTAAAGTGGCTAGTGATACATGTATTACATAAAGATGCAGTAGATGATATAGAGTACAGTATATACGTATACATATGAGATGAATAATGTAGGGTACGTAAACATTATATTAGGTAGCATTGTTTAAAGTGGCTAGTGATATATTTTACATCATTTCCCATCAATTCCCATTATTAAAGTGGCTGGAGTTGAGTCAGTGTATTGGCAGCAGCCACTCAATGTTAGTGGTGGCTGTTTAACAGTCTGATGGCCTTGAGATAGAAGCTGTTTTTCAGTCTCTCAGTCCCAGCTTTGATGCACCTGTACTGACCTCGCCTTCAGGATGATAGCGGGGTGAACAGGCAGTGGCTCGGGTGGTTGTTGTCCTTGATGATCTTTATGGCCTTCCTGTGACATCGGGTGGTGTAGGTGTCCTGGAGGGCAGATAGTTTGCCCCCTGGTGATGCGTTGTGCAGACCTCACTACCCTCTGGAGAGCCTTACGGTTGTGGGCGGAGCAGTTGCCGTACCAGACGGTGATACAGCCCGACAGGATGCTCTCGATTGTGCATCTGTAGATGTTTGTGAGTTCTTTTGGTGACAAGCCGAATTTCAGCCTCCTGTGTAGGATGTCATTATCTTTGAAGTGGGTAACCACCGTGCTCCATCTCTGACTAAGCGGTGTCTCAGATGTCTTCTTCAAGTGATCCCCCCTTTAGGAACTCTTGCAGGCCAGTAACCTCGTCACACAATGCATCCTCATTGATGGTCACATTGGGGCATTTTTCCTGCAGTGTGCCTGCTGCCTTCTGGATCTCTTCACGCTAAGGTTGCCTTTTTAAAAGGAGACCATGTAAATCTTTTAGATGATCTATGTGCTTTCCCCATGCTTGCAAGTAGTTCACAGCCGTAGTGAAGAATGGTTGGGATGTTTTGAGAAAGCTCTCTTTAGACATGGCTCCATTTTCCTCTAGTTCTCTCAGAAGTCCTCTGACCAAAACTGAATTAAGTTGTCATCACGTCTTGCAGTCAATTTTGCCTCAACGTTTCTCAGAATTGCAGCTGACTCCACCTGGCCTTCAAGCATCTTGATCATGTCACTGAATACGGTCAAGTTTCCATGGACAAAGGCCAGCCAAAGTTCAGTCAGTGGATCTTCGAACATTGTTTGCAGGACAACAGGGCATTTGTCTTCAGAAAGAAAAAATGATTTCAATGAGACATACATTTTCAGCACCCTTTCTAGAGCAGGGAGCATGGACAGCCAGAGAACATTGCTGTGTCCTAAAATGTTATGGTACTCCTGGCCAACAAACTCACAAAAGCTCTTCAGTCTTTCTACTCTGACGGTGAAAATATAAAAATATCCAAATATCTTTGTGAGCAGGTACTCAACATCATATCCAAAGCTGTTCTGGCCGTGTTATGAATGATGTGGGCAGGACAACCTATCACCTCCCACTGCAGAGCATTTCTAACTTTGGTATGGACATTGACCATCCCCAGCCTATTCAGTCCTCCAAAGATGGAATGGAAAATAGTTGTGATGTCTTCACTATTATTCTACAATGTAGAAAATAGTAAAAATAAAGAAAAATCCTGGAGTAGGTGTGTGCAAACTTTTGACTGGTACTTGCTTAATTAATTAGATTAATTTTATGTTGTTTCTAGTCCATGAAAAATGAAAAACCCTCTGGTTTTCCGTTCGGATGGAACAGAAAATATGGAGCTGTACAACATGACGCTCATAAATTCAGAGCATTGTCAGATTGTTAGTTTGTAAATTCCGTCCGTTTCGCTCTCGGAGCGCACTCTGGACGTTCGGGCCGAGGACTAGGGTTGATTTGAGCATTCTGGCGGACGTCATTTTAATTATGAGGATCTCCTCTTTCTAATTATGTAAGCCTGGGCAGCTAGCTCAGTTGTCATCAAATGCTAGCCCCCAAATACTTTTTGCCCTTGGAACGCTGAACTACCCCCATTGTTTTCTAATGGAGAGACATTTGTCACCGATTGCTAGACCAGAAATAGTCAGAAGTTTTAATTTCTTCCCTACTTTTTCATTACGCAGACATAAGCACAGTTGACACCATCGAGGTGCGGATGTTTACTTTCTACACAAGTTGTTTTTTCCAGTTTCGTCCGACAAACAGATTGTAGTAGTAAAATAAAAATGGCTACATTTTTTTATGGAATTCTAAGCATCACTCCAGTCAAAACAGGCTCTGCGAACATTCAACTCCATTAATTTGCTATGGGCCCGTGTGTTACAGGTTTTCTTCGGGTGAAGTAGAGTCGGACCAAAATGCAGCCTGGTATTCTTGAAACATGTTTAATGAAGACGAAAAAACAAACAATACAAAAACAACAAACGTAACGTGAAACCCTTTACAGCCTATCTGGTGACAACAAACACAGAGACAGGAACAATCACCCACGAAACACTCAAAGAATATGGCTGCCTAAATATGGTTCCCAATCAGAGACAACGATAAACACCTGCCTCTGATTGAGAACCACTCCAGACAGCCATAGACTTTGCTAGAGAACCCCACTAAGCCACAATCCCAATACCTACGAAAACCCCAAGACAAAACACACCACATAAATAAACCCATGTCACACCCTGGCCTGACCAAAATAATAAAGAAAACACAAAATACTAAGAACCAGGGTGTGACATCGTGCTAGTGTTCCAGTTTAGCCAATGTTCTTTAAGCCACTTTTCAACCTTGGGTGAATTTTGACTCGTTCTATTGTCTAGCCTATAGATAGCCAGAGCGAATTTACGAAAAGCACCTGAATGTCCATTGAGAAAGCACAACGACTATACCATTTAGCTAAGCTAAGAATGACGGGAATGATCAAGTCAATAAACGTTGGGTAGTTAGATAACCTATAGTTAATATACTGGCAAGTTTATGTACAACTACTAACGTTAGGAAGCTAGATAACATACCGGTACATACTGCTGTAATGATATGCTATGTGGTTTGTAAGGACAGCGTAGCTAACAAATTGTCAGCCAACATAATGTGTAAGGTAACTTACTTGAAAAGGCATTACTTTACTACATTGAATAGCAGGCTAACCCTTGGTTGTTAGGGCAAACCTGGTCTGTGATAGGAGGGTGGTTTTCCACACCTAGCTCGGCAATTACACTATTCTTTAGTAAAGGTTGAATAGTCTATTGTTCCGCTATTAGCCCCCTTCCCCAACTTACAACAAATTGTTGTTCCCATCTCATTCCTGTCCCTCTTCCATGTGTCATCATTCTGCTCCTGAGTGGCTCGCTTGTGGGCGTGCTGGCAGGATATGGCAGCATCTTCGGTTGTGCATCAAGAATTCTGCATACGGTAGCACGTTTGTATGAAGGTGTGGTTATTCACAGGCAAATTGTTATATGCTATGGAGGTACATTTGTGTCTTTTTGTTGAGAGCAAAACCTTTTTTATTTTCCATCCAAAATAATTGTTCTGAAAGCAACTTCTTTCCGACACAAAGGAAGTGAAAGCGGACACCTACGAAGATGGCATCTCAGGTAAGCAGCACTGGACTGTATTTACATATCCTAAAAGTGGCATATGCTGCTTTAGATTGAATGGTCATATCTTAGTTATTATTTTCACTTCTATAAAAAAATAAGCTGTTTTCTTTACTTTCAGAGAGCGAGTTGATCAAGGGGTTGAAAATCTAGATATTGCCAGATGTTCACTGTGTGAGGAACAGGCAAAAGTGTCCATAACCCGAGGTAATTAAACTGTTCTGTGTTATTCTTCTCTATCTCTGCCTGTCTTGTTGTACACGGAACCTGTCTCACATGCATTAATTTAAAAACCCTTAAGATGTCAGCTGCTAATTTTCAGATTTACACCACATTAACACAGACATTTTCACTGGACTATCTGTTGCTGCTATGTCATTATTTCCCTGGGGGTTAGCCTCGCAATAACCAAGTGGTGAGACACAGCCCTCTATAGTAAAATGTTTCAGGTACACTCCGATAGGTGTCTGCGTCACATACAGTATCTTCTATTGACATTATCTTCTATTGGTTGTCCTCATGTGTCTGTTTTTCAGCATAAAGTACTCTGTAGCCTGGGACTCCAGGTGACACCACACACAATAACAGTCTCTCTTCACTTCATCCCTCTCCCCCTTCTCCCTAAATCCTCTAGGTTATATCAGCTGTTTTGGTGAACCCCTCCCGCATCTGAACTGGCTGACACAGAGGTCACTGCATGGTCATAGGTGAGAGGTCACTTGGTCGGGTCAACAGGAAGTATTATTAAAGAGATGCTTTACATTGAAATACAGACAGAGATGTAGTAGTCCCAGAGTTAATGATCCAAGGTCAGTTTTGCATTTCACCTCCTGATTATGATGACTAACCGTGTTAAAATATAAAAATTCAATTCTTAATCTTGCTCTCTCTCTATCCATCTGTCACTCATCTGCAGGTATGTTTTGATGTGAGAGAGGAAGCCAGTCCCGTCATCTTAAGATAACCTTCGGGCCAACTGGGAGCCCAAGGCTGGTTAGGAGACACCGCAATTGTGATGAACTGAGAGAATATTAGGGTAGCACTGTAATTCATGAATCATATGCTGTCTGTCGCTGTTCTTACCTCTTTCCCTTTCTGTTTTCTACACCTCTCTCCCCACTTTGTCTTTCTTCCTCATTTTATAATGCTCACAATATGTGCATTGAAGTACAGATTGAACTTGTATTTATAATATAATATTACCAATTAGCATAATTATAATGCATGTATGCATTTATAACACCTGGATAATGAACTTCTCTCAATAAAGTGTTTCACATTCTCCACTGGTTGAAATGAAGTATCTCATTGAAATACTGTCCTCTGTCCTCAGATTAATGCAGATGAAGGGAGTTAAATATCCATTGTTTTTGTTTCTGTATATATGAATTACAAATCAATCATGTTTCTAGTCTATTGCATAGTTACAATGTGTAATCATTGATGTCCCGGGAGCAGGAGTGGTAAACACTGTTGAAGTGTATATCTGTAATACATACGTGCAGACACAGAGTCATTCAAATAATGGAGTTTGATATAACTGAAGAAGAATGTCTGAGATTCATACCTGAACCACACCTTTATTTGCCAAGGAAGAGTACATGATCAGTGAATATATTCAATGTACAGGCTACAATGTGGGCATCTCATGCGTGGTAATAACTACAGTACATAGGACTTGCATCCTTGGCACAATAAAGGCATACAGTTATTTTTATCCTCCACTACACAATAAGCAAATAAATAGTTAGCTAGCTATGTTACTCCAGCTGCATTGCAAGGCAAGCTTAGACAACTGTACATTACTTGTTCAGTAAATGCTTTAGGTAACTAGATTCTTTACATCCACTGTGTCACAAGAAGACAGCCTGGTTTGCTTGTTTTCTCAGGAGTCCCTAAAACATGAAACAACACAAATTACAAATGAATTATCTTAACACCAGCTAGCTGGTTAATGTTAGCTAGTCAGATAACTTGCTAAGTAGAAATTAACTTTATGACCAAAAAATATATTCATCTCAATTGCAAATGTTTTGCTTGACATTACAACTACTTACATCTGGTTCCACCGTAATGTCTTGCCAGCCATCTTTGTTGAAGAACACCACCGGGCACGGCTGGCTCGCGTCAAAATTTGGCGTTGGAACCATTCGATATGATTGGTCATATAAAAACCTTGGGACCCAAATGCATAATGACTGCTCAAACTCCCTCTCCTGGTGGTCTGGAGCAATGAAGCTGTGACACAGGGTACTTCTAAGTCCCGCGGTGCCAGCTCGCAACTTTTAAAGGAGGAACCACTGTATCTATAGTTGTGTGTGCACTAGGGCAATGGTGTGTAGATGGAATTTGTGGTCCTAGCAACTAGACCTTTTTTGGAACACCATTATTTTGGTCATACTTTGATTTACTGTCAGGGCCCAGGTCTGGCAGAATCTGTGCAGAAAATCTAGGTGCTGCGATAGGCCCTCCTTGGTTGGTGACAGAAGCACCAGATCATCAGCAAATAGTAGACATTTGACTTCAGATACTAGTAGGGTGAGGCCGGACTTCAGATACTAGTAGGGTGAGACCGGGCTTCAGATACTAGTAGGGTGAGACCGGGCTTCAGATACTAGTAGGGTGAGACCGGGCTTCAGATACTAGAAGGGTGAGACCGGGCTTCAGATACTAGTAGGGTGAGACCGGGCTTCAGATACTAGTAGGGTGAGACCGGGCTTCAGATACTAGTAGGGTGAGACCAGGCTTCAGATACTAGTAGGGTGAGACCGGGCTTCAGATACTAGTAGGGTGAGACCGGGCTTCAGATACTAGTAGGGTGAGACCGGGCTTCAGATACTAGTAGGGTGAGACCGGGCTTCAGATACTAGTAGGGTGAGACCGGGCTTCAGATACTAGTAGGGTGAGACCAGGCTTCAGATACTAGTAGGGTGAGACCAGGCTTCAGATACTAGTAGGGTGAGACCAGGCTTCAGATACTAGTAGGGTGAGACCAGGCTTCAGATACTAGTAGGGTGAGACCAGGCTTCAGATACTAGTAGGGTGAGGCCGGGTGTTGCAGACTGTTCTAGTGCCCTTTTTTGCCAATTTTAACCGCACACTTGTTTGTGTTCATATTTTATAATGTTGTGTGTTTTTCCCCCAACACCACTTTCCATCCATTTGAATAGCAGACCCTCATGTCAAGTTAAGTCGAAGGCTTTTTTGAAATCAACAAAGCATGTGAATAATTTGTTTGTTTGTTTGTCAATTAGGGTGTGGTTGTACGATAATTTGTTAAAAAGCCAATTTGACATTTGCTCAGTACATTGTTTTTACTGAAGAAATGTACGAGTCTGCTGTTAATGATAATGCAGAGGATTTTCCCAAGGTTGCTGTTGACACATATCCCACAGTAGTTATTGGTGTCAAATTTGTCTCCACTTTTGTGGATTGGGGTGATCAGTCTTTGGTTCCAAATATTGGGGAAGATGCCAGAACTAAGGATGATGTTAAAGAGTTTTAGTATAGCCAATTGGAATGTGTTGTCTGTATATTTTAGCATTTCATTTAGAATACCATCAAAACCACAGGCCTTTTTGGATTGGAGGGTTTTTATTTTGTCCTGTAGTTGGGTTCTGGTAGTGGGTTCTGGTAGTGGGTTCTGGTAGTCTTTAATAGTTGATTCTAAGATGTGTATTTCATCATGTATATGCTTTGCTCTTTGATCTTTGTTATAGTGTGTCGTGGAAATTTCCTCTATTTACCAAATCATGGGAGCAAACCATACACACAAGTCAGAGTTAGTTCTAAAAGTCCATCTTTAATTATATAAGCTCTATAGCATTTTGACTTTCAACAGTTCAGTAGTTGAGAGTTCCCACACAATGGCAAAATGGGATCCTTTATAGCAAAGATCACACATAGTCAGACAGCATAGACATAATTCATCGTTCAGCTTTGTCTCCTTTCCCAAACCCCAGAACCATAAACCAATCCTCCATATCAACAGGCATATATCAAATTGTCCTTTAGATACAATCCACTCTAAATACAAACTCACGGAGAGGAGAGTGAGGCTATAGGTTAAGATAAAAGGGAGCATGAGAATGATTCCAGACACTGCCACCCTCCTTTCCCCACTAGAAAAAGGTAGGGAGTAAAAGATATGTTTACACATGATGACGCTTTGACCTCTCCCCTCTCTGTGGCCCATGCAACTTAGTTTTGACATAGAACAGATAACTGCAACCTCGCCACAGCATTATACAAAAATACCATTCTGATGAGAAGTAACTTACACCCATTTGAAGAATATAAAAACATCTTACATATATTCTGAATCTTCCCTAACAAGTGCCAAAAGATTGGAGAAGTGGTTTATCCATACATCTCCATTTTGGATAGATAATTATTTGTGTTGTTGTTTGTTTAGTGTTTTACAATTTTCCCAGAAGTGGTTAGAGTCTATGGATTCTTCACTTACATTGAGCTGATTTCTGACGTGCTGTTCCTTCTTTTTCCGTAGTGTATTTCTGTATTGTTTTAGTGATTCACCATAGTGAAGGCGTAGGCTCAGGTTTTCTGGGTTGGACAGCTTTCTCAATTTCTTTCTTAGGATTTTGCATTCTTCTTCAAACCATTTGTCATTGTTGTTCATTTTCCCGTTTTACATTTTTAGATTTGATAGGGAAGCTGAGAGGTTAAATATACAGTGAAGATGTTCTACTGCCAAGTTTACACCTTCATGTCACGTTGGTATAAATGGATTAGGGAGACAGACGCAGGAATGCGTAATAGGGTTTTTTATTCAGCCCAAGACCAAACAAACACGTAACAAAAACACAGTGTTTTGTTACGCGGGGTGGGGGGGGGGGGGGTCTGGGAGAGTGTCTCGGAGGTCTGGCCAGTGTGTCTAGTGATCTGTTGCTCCTGTGTGAAGGGCTGCGTTTGAGAGCGATGTCCTTTAGGGTCCGGACGAAGATGGGCACTGCTGCCTTGTATACAGTGCCTTGCGAAAGTATTCGGCCCCCTTGAACTTTGCAACCTTTTGCCACATTTCAGGCTTCAAACATAAAGATATAAAACTGTATTTTTTTGTGAAGAATCAACAACAAGTGGGACACAATCATGAAGTGGAACGACATTTATTGGATATTTCAAACTTTTTTAACAAATCAAAAAATGAAAAATTGGGCATGCAAAACTTTTCAGCCCCCTTAAGTTAAAACATTTGTAGCGTCACATTTTGCTGCGATTACAGCTGTAAGTCGCTTGGGGTATGTCTCTATCAGTTTTGCACATCGAGAGACTGACATTTTTTCCCATTCCTCCTTGCAAAACAGCTCGAGCTCAGTGAGGTTGGATGGAGAGCATTTGTGAACAGCAGTTTTCAGTTCTTTCCACAGATTCTCGATTGGATTCAGGTCTGGACTTTGACTTGGCCATTCATAATCACCTGGATATGATTATTTTTTAACCATTCCATTGTAGATTTTGCTTTATGTTTTGGATCATTGTCTTGTTGGAAGACAAATCTCCGTCCCAGTCTCAGGTCTTTTGCAGACTCCATCAGGTTTTCTTCCAGAATGGTCCTGTATTTGGCTCCATCCATCTTCCCATCAATTTTAACCATCTTCCCTGTCCCTGCTGAAGAAAAGCAGGCCCAAACCATGATGCTGCCACCACCATATTTGACAGTGGGGATGGTGTGTTCAGGGTGATGAGCTGTGTTGCTTTTACGCCAAACATAACATTTTGCATTGTTGCCAAAAAGTTCAATTTTGGTTTCATCTGACCAGAGCACCTTCTTCCACATGTTTGGTGTGTCTCCCAGGTGGCTTGTGGCAAACTTTAACCGACACTTTTTATGGATATCTTTAAGAAATGGCTTTCTTCTTGCCACTCTTCCATAAAGGCCAGATTTGTGCAATATACAACTGATTGTTGTCCTATGGACAGAGTCTCCCACCTCAGCTGTAGATCTCTGCAGTTCATCCAGAGTGATCATGGGCCTCTTGGCTGCATCTCTGATCAGTCTTCTCCTTGTATGAGCTGAAAGTTTAGAGGGACGGCCAGGTCTTGGTAGATTTGCAGTGGTCTGATACTCCTTCCATTTCAATATTATCGCTTGCACAGTGCTCCTTGGGATGTTTAAAGCTTGGGAAATCTTTTTGTATCCAAATCCGGCTTTAAACTTCTTCACAACAGTATCTTGGACCTGCCTGGTGTGTTCCTTGTTCTTCATGATGCTCTCTGCGCTTTTAACGGACCTCTGAGACTATCACAGTGCAGGTGCATTTATACGGAGACTTGATTACACACAGGTGGATTGTATTTATCATCATTAGTCATTTAGGTCAACATTGGATCATTCAGAGATCCTCACTGAACTTCTGGAGAGAGTTTGCTGCACTGAAAGTAAAGGGGCTGAATAATTTTGCACGCCCAATTTTTCATTTTTTGATTTGTTAAAAAAGTTTGAAATATCCAATAAATGTCGTTCCACTTCATGATTGTGTCCCACTTGTTGTTGATTCTTCACAAAAAAATACAGTTTTATATCTTTATGTTTGAAGCCTGAAATGTGGCAAAAGGTCGCAAAGTTCAAGGGGGCCGAATACTTTCGCAAGGCACTGTATGTGGACCTGGTCGTTAAGTCCAGGGTGGAGTGGTTGGCACTGCTGCCTTGTATAGGTGGACCTGGTCGTTAAGTCCAGGGTGGAGTGGTGGGCACTGCTGCCTTGTATAGGTGGACCTGGTCGTTAAGTCCAGGGTGGAGTGGTGGGCACTGCTACCTTGTATAGGTGGACCTGGTCGTTAAGTCCAGGGTGGAGTGGTGGGCACTGATACCTTGTATAGGTGGACCTGGTCGTTAAGTCCAGGGTGGAGTGGTGGGCACTGCTGCCTTGTATAGGTGGACCTGGTCGTTAAGTCCAGGGTGGAGTGGTGGGCACTGCTGCCTTGTATAGGTGGACCTGGTCGTTAAGTCCAGGGTGGAGTGGTGGGCACTGCTACCTTGTATAGGTGGACCTGGTCGTTAAGCCCAGGGTGGAGTGGTGGGCACTGCTACC
>NC_143046.1:14357500-14430000 GCF_057628025.1 Oncorhynchus mykiss | reverse complement strand
ATCTCCAGATAGATCTCCAGTTATATCTCCAGTTATATCTCCAGTTAGATCTCTAGTTAGATCTCCAGTTAGATCTCCAGTTATATCTCCAGTTAGAGCTCCAGTTATATCTCCAGTTATATCTCTAGTTAGATCTCCAGTTAGATCTTCAGTTATATCTCCAGTTATATCTCTAGTTAGATCTCCAGATAGATCTCCAGTTAGATCTCCAGTTATATCTACAGTTAGAGCTCCAGTTATATCTCCAGTTATATCTCTAGTTAGATCTCCAGATAGATCTCCAGTTATATCTCCAGTTATATATCCAGTTAGATCTCTAGTTAGATCTCTAGTTAGATCTCTAGTTAGATCTCTATTTAGATCTCCAGTTAGATCTCCAGTTAGATCCTGTATCCAGAGGCAGGTAGACCACAGCAGCAAGACAAGATCAGATTGCAATGAAAAAGAAGACGTGAAAACAGATATTCACTTTCTGCTAAAGTAATGTCTCATTGATGTACTACTACGTAATAACCTCTGGTATGGCTCAGTGTTACCTAATCCACCGGTTTACTACCTGTGATAGAAACATCTGGGTCTTGGTAGTCATCCCTGGTGTGTAGGTCACGTCTCTAGACTGGTCTACATGACCACCCATCCCTGTCTGTCTCCTGTCTGTCTGTGTCCTCTCATCCACATTACAGAACATGACCACACATCCCTGTCTGTCTGTCTGCTGTCTGTCTGTGTCCTCTCATCCACATTACAGAACATGACCACACATCCCTGTCTGTCTCCTGTCTGTCTGTGTCCTCTCATCCACATTACAGAACATGACCACACATCCCTGTCTGTCTGCTGTCTGTCTGTGTCCTCTCATCCACATTACAGAACATCACCACACATCCCTGTCTGTCTGCTGTCTGTGTCCTCTCATCCACATTACAGAACATGACCACACATCCCTGTCTGTCTCCTGTCTGTCTGTGTCCTCTCATCCACATTACAGAACATGACCACACATCCCTGTCTGTCTGCTGTCTGTCTGTGTCCTCTCATCCACATTACAGAACATGACCACACATCCCTGTCTGTCTGCTGTCTGTCTGTGTCCTCTCATCCACATTACAGAACATCACCACACATCCCTGTCTGTCTGCTGTCTGTCTGTGTCCTCTCATCCACATTACAGAACATGACCACACATCCCTGTCTGTCTCCTGTCTGTCTGTATCCTCTCATCCACATTACAACAATCACACACACTTGAAAGTACTGTCCAGCATATTGCTGACATTTTACTCCAAATAATCCTTATCATTGTTTTTTTCCTCTATGGTTTTATCAAATGGGCCAGCCCATTCCACCCACACTAGGGTGGGATTTTCCAATCAGCCCCACCCCACCATTGGCCCACACCAAACACACAGGGTCTGGCATGTGTGTGTGTGTGTGTGTGTGTGTGTGTGTGTGTGTGTGTGTGTGTGTGTGTGTGTGTGAACATGTGTGTGTGAACATGTGTGTGTGAACATGTGTGTGTGTGAAATGTCTTGATACAGAGCTCAGAATAATACATGAATGTGTTTTCATGTCTACAATGTTAATGTTGTTCTATGTCAGAGAGAGACTCCCTGGTTCAACTGGGGTAGCCTTATTCCACAGCTGAGTCACCTGCTAAAAGTATTGGACAATATCACAGTAATAGACCATAATATAACCTGTAGTAAAATCATCTCTGTCTGTCCTGATGCCCCTGGTGATGCCTCCAGAGACAAGGCCTGACAGGGCGTGTCTCTGTCTGTGTTGGCTGACTGAGGGAGCTCCTGTCTAGGTCTGACGTTGAGCAATGCCCTGGATGTTCAACACCACCTCCACAGTCAGTCACCCAGGCCCTGTGTGTTAGTGAGGTGTGTCTAGTGGTTTATTAAGCCTGTGTGTATTCAAGGCGTGTGTGTTTGTGTCTTGCAGCCTTTCTGATCTTACCCACTTCCGAACTTACTACGGTAAACTTTCACCCAGTCTGTCTAACAGAGTCTTAGAGCTGTGCATTGTTATCTCAAAATAGCCTACAGACTCATATAATGCATAGTATGCTTACACACACCTACATTGCATAGTATGCCTACACACACCTACAATGCATAGTATGCTTACACACACCTACAATGCATAGTATGCTTACACACACCTACAATGCATAGTATGCTTACACACACCTACAATGCATATTATGCTTACACACACCTACAATGCATAGTATGCCTACACACACCTACAATGCATAGTATGCCTACACACACCTACAATGCATAGTATGCTTACACACACCTACAATGCATAGTATGCTTACACACACCTACAATGCATAGTATGCTTACACACACCTACAATGCATAGTATGCTTACACACACCTACAATGCATAGTATGCTTACACACACCTACAATGCATAGTATGCTTACACACACCTACAATGCATAGTATGCCTACACACACCTACAATGCATAGTATGCTTACACACACCTACAATGCATAGTATGCTTACACAGACCTACAATGCATAGTATGCTTACACACACCTACAATGCATAGTATGCTTACACACACCTACAATGCATAGTATGCTTACAGACACCTACAATGCATAGTATGCTTACACACACCTACAATGCATAGTATGCCTACACACACCTACAATGCATAGTATGCTTACAGACACCTACAATGCATAGTATGCTTACACACACCTACATTGCATAGTATGCTTACACACACCTACAATGCATAGTATGCTTACACACACCTACAATGCATAGTATGCTTACCGACACCTACAATGCATAGTATGCTTACACACACCTACAATGCTATGTGCGTCTGGGTCCCTATATCATCCATGTGAGAGGGAGTGCACTTTAACTATCTACTCCAACCAGTAGCTATGACTACAATAAACATATTTGATCATGAGACAACTCCATCCAGAGAACCAAAGTGAAATCATCATAATTTTTTTTCTTTTTTCTTTTACCCCCTTTTTCTCCCCAATTTCGTGGTATCCAATTGTTGTTAGTAATTGTCTCATCGCTACAACTCCCGTACGGACTCGGGAGAGACAAAGGTCGAAAGCCATGCGTCCTCCGAAACACAACCCAACCAAGTCGCACTGCTTCTTCAAGTCGCACATCTGGAGAAGGTCGTTCACCAGACCAGAACAACACACATCTGGAGAAGGTCGTTCACCAGACCAGAACAACACACATCTGGAGAAAGTCGTTCACCAGACCAGAACAACACACATCTGGAGAAGGCCTTTCACCTGGTGTTTTCACCACTAACGCATCACAGGTGTGTGTGTCTTAGTCTCTGTGTGTCTCTGCCAGGTGTTAACACACACACACACACACACACACACACACACGCACACACACACACACGCACACACACACACACGCACACACACACAAAGACACACACGCACACACACGCGCACACACGCACACACCATGACACACCCTACTGTTCAACTCTCTCATTAGTTAAGCAGTCTACCACAACATAGCTCACAGCAACAAGGTCCCTAATGGTTTGAATTAGGATCTGGTTATAGTTCTAGGAGCCTTTAACATGTGGTTGGAGCTGGAAAAGAGGCAACTACAAGCCACTCTGGACAAGAGCATCTGCTAAATGACTAACATGTAGTACAAATGGAACTGTTGGCGATAATATGTCTGTAATAGCAGTTTTACTATGTGTCATTACTACGCTGAGTCAACTGAAGAAGAAGAAAAGCTCAAAACATGATCATTGAGATACTGTTTACTGCACGAGTACGACTGTGTTTTGTCACAAAAGGCTGACACCAAGGGAGAATCTCAATAGCATTTCTTCACATCCTTTCTCCTCGCCCCCGTCAAAACCCATTGGATGAGAAAGTCAGTCCCCTCTGACCTTGTCCTCCAATGAGTTTTGAGAAGGAGGTGAAGAGAGAGTACGCGAGGAAGTCAAGGAAATGCAGTTTAGAATCTCCCCGATATCGACTACTTCAGAAGCTGTGATGTTCCACAGCTGCAGTGTATGATGCCCCCAAGTGGGGAAATGGGGAAGCTCAAAATAATACCCATCAGCGTAGTAATATTCTGTCTATTCTGGGAGAACCTAGAGAGCAGGTACTTAAAGCTGATGATTTAGGCTTGGTTTCAATTGGATCATGGAAGATCCTCCCTACCGTGCGATTACACAGGCTTCACGTAAAAGCTGCACATGTCGGCTCAATCGGAAATGATCTTTACTTTGAAATTGCGCTGTTACGCAGATCTTCTGCGGTCCGGATTGGATCTATTCCTTAGAAACAATAGTGTAAAGATCTGAGCAAAATATTATCCTTTATACTTTAAAACATGGGTATAAGACAACTGCAAATGAATGATGAGTGATGTAGTGTGTGTGTAATGCTATTGGGTTAATAGAATCAAGATTTGTGTAGTTGACATGGCATTGCAATCCAGGGAAAAGGATTACACCTGCTATTCAGGGCTAATGCAACATTCCCAGAGTAGAATGAAAACAGCTGCAGTATGATGTCATCTCTGAACTGTAGTGTTCTGTCATCCTCTTAACCTCTCCCATGACTGCACTTCCTCTCCTCACCACTAGATGGCAGTCAAAGCCCAGAGAGATCGACCGCAGGGCAGGCATGACCTGTGTGTGTGTGTGTGTGTGTGTGTGTGTGTGTGTGTGTGTGTGTGTGTGTTTGTTGATGAGTACTATTGAGTGGGTGGAGTGTTAAAAAAAGTCCCTGTTGAAGCTTATCGCAGTAAGGCCAGGAGTTTCTCTTGGTCAGGTCACATGGTCATTAGGGACCAGACTTTGGGTGTGTTCTTCTGCGCAGGCGTTGCTGATGCATGCCAGATCTTCCAAGGCCTGGATATGTATTTTACATCATTACGTCAGAGCAATCTGGTGGCCAATGGCACAATCATGACGTGGCACGCAACCATTGGTTGATCCATGCAATGTGCAGGGGAGATCGACCCTTCTCTTGGTCAGGCCACATGGTCTGGAAAAACTCCAGGTGTTGGATTGAATCCCAGCCTACAGTATACAGTGGGGCAAAAAAGTATTTAGTCAGCCACCAATTGTGCAAGTTCTCCCACTTAAAAAGATGAGAGAGGCCTGTAATTTTCATCATAGGTACACTTCAACTATGACAGACAAAATGAGAAAAATAATCCAGAAAATCACATTGTAGGATTTTTTATAAATTTATTTGCAAATTATGGTGGAAAATAAGTATTTGATCAATAACAAAAGTTTCTCAATACTTTGTTATATACCCTTTGTTGGCAATGACAGAGGTCAAACGTTTTCTGTAAGTCTTCACAAGGTTTTCACACAATGTTGCTGGTATTTTGACCCATTTCTCCATGCAGATCTCCTCTAGAGCAGTGATGCTTTGGGGCTGTTGCTGGGCAACACGGACTTTCAACTCCCTCCAAAGATTTTCTATGGGGTTGAGATCTGGAGACTGGCTAGGCCACTCCAGGACCTTGAAATGCTTCTTACGAAGCCACTCCTTTGTTGCCCGGGCTGTGTGTTTGGGATCATTGTCATGCTGAAACACCCAGCCACGTTTCATCTTCAATGCCCTTGCTGATGGAAAATCTCACGATACATGGCCCCATTCATTCTTTCCTTTACACGGATCAGTCGTCCTGGTCCCTTTGCAGAAAAACAGCCCCAAAGCATGATGTTTCCACCCCCATGCTTCACAGTAGGTATGGTGTTCTTTGAATGCAACTCAGCATTCTTTGTCATCCAAACACGACGAGTTGAGGTTTTACCAAAAAGTTATATTTTGCTTTCATCTGACCACATGACATTCTCCCAATCTTCTTCTGGATCATCCAAATGCTCTCTAGCAAACTTCAGACGGGCCTGGACATGTACTGGCTTAAGCAGGGGGACACGTCTGGCACTGCAGGATTTGAGTCCCTGGCGGCGTAGTGTGTTACTGATGGTAGGCTTTGTTACTTTGGTCCCAGCTCTCTGCAGGTCATTCACTAGGTCCCCCCGTGTGGTTCTGGGATTTTTGCTCACCGTTCTTGTGATCATTTTGACCCCACGGGGTGAGATCTTGCGTGGAGCCCCAGATCGAGGGAGATTATCAGTGGTCTTATATGTCTTCCATTTCCTAATAATTGCTCCCACAGTTGATTTCTTCAAACCAAGCTGCTTACCTATTGCAGATTCAGTCTTCCCAGCCTGGTGCAGGTCTACAATTTTGTTTCTGGTGTCCTTTGACAGCTCTTTGGTCTTGGCCATAGTGGAGTTTGGAGTGTGACTGTTTGAGGTTGTGAACAGGTGTCTTTTATACTGATAACAAGTTCAAACAGGTGCCATTAATACAGGTAACGAGTGGAGGACAGAGGAGCCTCTTAAAGAAGAAGTTACAGGTCTGTGAGAGCCAGAAATCTTGCTTGTTTGTAGGTGACCAAATACTTATTTTCCACCATAATTTGCAAATAAATTCATAAAAAATCCTACAATGTGATTTTCCGGATTTTTGTTTCTCATTTTGTCTGTCATAGTTGAAGTGTACCTATGATGAAAATTACAGGCCTCTCTCATCTGTTTAAGTGGGAGAACTTGCACAATTGGTGGCTGGCTAAGTACTTTTTTTGCCCCACTGTATGTAGGTGATCTATTCAGAAATATTAAGGCAGAACAGACCAGGGCATTCTGCAGTATATGTAGGTTATCTATTCAGAAATATTAAGGCAGAACAGACCAGGGCATTCTACAGTAGTTTTATTACATTCCATATTTTACACATTTTTATTGGTGTCATTGCATCTGCTCTGTGAACAAAACCTACTCATTCAGAAATAAACAGAGAGAAACATGACATTCATGAGATCTTCCCAAGATAGCAGTTTCAAGTTTTTGGGAGATATTAGAGTTAATACAAAGTGAATTTATTTCAAATATTAGATTTATGCATGTGCATGATCAGTTGGAACATGTTTCTACATGTAATGTAAATACGAACAGTAAGTGTTTGTTTAGATTTAATGAACAATCTATGAGAATGGATAAGGCATACCTTTTGGCTGTTAGGTAACCAGTAGAAAATTGTCACTGTTTGTTTTTGTCGAAATCCCAGAAAGATCATCAAGGACCTTCAACATGATCATGTTTTTTCTCATACCAGATCAATGCATAAAAATCAAACATAATCAGGCAATCAGACTAATAAAAAGCAGTGAAGAACATAAACAACAAAAAAATGAAACAACAAACAACCACAACTAAAGAATCATTCTCTCCAGTCCAGTTGCCAGGGAAACAAAGTTAACAATAAGGCCTGAGTCTAACATTAGACCTCCTCATGTACACCCTGGCCTGGCTGTATTCTGAGACCCTACAGGCACCAGGAAGATGGCTATTTCAGATGACTATTTCAGGCCCTCTTCCCCCCCGTATTGGGCAGACTGGAGGGTTGTTTGTGGTAGCAGTCCGGGGGGCTAGTGTTCATGCCTGTAGGGACGTAGTACATGCTATCCAGGTAGCTCTGGTCCAGAGGTGCATGACTCTGGGGCTCCGGCTTGGACCCCTGGCTCCCGGGGCTCCTGTAGCCGACCTGAGCCCCATTCTGGTGCATCGTCCCTGGGGCTGGAGCCTCTGGGTGGTGGGGTGGCTGGGGCTGGGGGTGAGGTGCAGGTGGAGGGGGGCCATAGGGGAGGTACTGGGGGGCGGGGGCGTACATGTTGGGGTTGTGGATGGAGGAAAAAGGGGCCGCAGAGGCGGGGGAGTAGGGGGCGGCCGAGGTAGGGTAGAGGCCTGAGTGAGACATGGTACTCTGAGGGATGAGCACCTCCACGTACTGGCCTGTCTCTGGATCAAACAGCATCTTCCTCAGTGGCTGCACAGGCACCTCAATGTAGAAGTACTTCCCCGTGTCAGGATCCATGAGGACCCTGCGAGGGGTTTGCCCGTACCCCAGACCACCTGTACTGTCTGGGTAGTCAGACCCAGACAGACTCCCATACTCAGACCCATAAGATGGCCCCAGGCTCTGTGGGCTGCACAGGTACTGAGGGTCCATAGGGGGCAGATTAGGAGAGTGGCTGTGGTCACTGTAGGGGCCCCCAGAGACAGGTGGCTGGCCGTGAGGGGACCGGTGGAGTGGGGGGGCCCGACGGGGGTCCATGTGTTGTGGGTGCTGGAGAGAGCGGTCGGCCGTGCAGGAATGGATCATGGAGGGCTGCGGTTGGTGGAGGGACTGGTACATGCCTGGGGGGGGCTGGGTGGGGCTGGGGAGGGTGGATAATTTGGGAGAGCTGGGCTGGTAGCTGATTGAACTCAGAGGCTGGGGATCTGCTCTGCACTGGTGTGAGCGGAGAGGGGGTTGACCCCCCATGGAGTAAGGCAGCGCCTGGCCGGGGGAGTGGGAGGGGAAGGGAGGGGTGTGGGGGGAGTGGTGGTGGTGAGGGGGTGTAAGGCCGTGGGAGGGGCAGCCAGAGGTGCAGGAACAGGGAGGGGGACGGGAGGAGGCAGAGGAGAAGGAAGAGGAGGGGTGGTAGCGGTTCAGCTTCCTCTGGGGCAGGTCAGGTAGGTGGAGGGGGCTGAAGCTTTCCCTCTCGTCGTAGCTAGGGGGGTCGTCTGATGCGTAGAAACGCAGGTCGTCTACCCTCTGCGAGTGGTCGCTGGACAAGGATCTGTGTATAGACTGCTGTGTGTGTATGTGGTGTGTGTATACGGGGGCCTGTGTGTTTGTGGATACCGTGGCAGGTTGGTTTGTATTGTTGAAAGTAATCGGCATAGTTTGCTCCTGAGGGCACACTGTTGTTGTTTTGAGATTGTGCGGGTGGCTGGTTATATCCACAACAGTTGACTGGCTTGAGTGTTTGGCAGGGGCGTGGGTAGGAGCTGGGGCTGGAGCTGGAGCTGGAGCTGGGGCAGCAGGGGCGTGGGTAGGAGCTGGGGCTGGAGCTGGAGCTGGGGCAGCAGGGGCGTGGGTAGGAGCTGGGGCTGGAGCTGGAGCTGGGGCAGCAGGGGCATGGGTAGGAGCTGGGGCTGGAGCTGGAGCTGGGGCTGAGACTGTGAGGGTTGTGGGTCTCTGTGTGTAGCTGGGGACCTGTCCTTGTCCCTGGGTTGAAGCCCCTGGTTGATTTGGCCTTTCATTGGATGTCTCTGTGTCTACTGTTGTTGATGCTGTTTTGTGAGAGAAACTAGCGATGATTGTTGTTTTGGTAGGTGAAGGCCTGTAGCTGGACACTGCAGAAACGGACAACTTTTTATTATAGTTAGACGCTGGGGTCGAATCGTTCGATAGATGTCTGTGGATCATTGTAGCTGAAGTTGATGGTTTCTCATTGGGCATAGCTCTCTCCTCTTCTGTGTGCTGTTTGAAGCTTGATGTTGCTTCTGGTTTCTGCTGTGTTTCACTGGACAGTGAATTTGCATCTGTTTGTCTGAACTTTGGTTTTGGTGCGACTGGTGGGCCGTTGGCTATTGAGTGAACCTCTATAGTTTGCGGTCTGGTGCTTGACGTGACGGTCTTCTCTTGTTTATCTTGTTTATGTATTTCTTTAGACAACGACCTCACCTCGATCACTTGTGGTCGGTATCTTCTCATCAGTGCTGGTGAGCCTGGTAGCGAACCTGGTAACTTAGGTGAGTAGGATGATTTCTTCACTGTCTCCTTTTCAGCAGTGTCTTCTTGTGTTTTCTTCTGTGTGGGTGGTGGTGATGATGCCGTGCGTTGCTCTATGTCTCTGACTGTGGCTCTGACACTAATCCTTTCCTGATTAAAAGTGGTCCTAACTCTGTCATCAGTTTGAGCGGAGACTCTTCGAAACCTGGGAGAATTTGGGACCGAATGTGTATGAGAGGAAGAGACTGATGCATTGATGGAAGATGACGAAACGGATGAGGCTGAGGTTGATGCATTCACAGAAGACGATGCGGAGGTTGACGCATTGACGGAAGACGTGGAGAAGGATGACGCTTCTTGCACAGTGCTTGAGGATGATACGGATGAGGCTGCTTGCACAGTGCTTGAGGATGATACGGATGAGGCTGCTTGCACAGTGCTTGAGGATGATACGGATGAGGCTGCTTGCACAGTGCTTGAGGATGATACGGATGAGGCTGCTTGCACAGTGCTTGAGGATAATGCGGATGAGGCTGCTTGCATAGAGGATGTAGACGAGGACGAGTAGGTTCTCTGTCTGTGTGAGTCACTTGTACCCCCGTCTGAGGGTCCACGGGTCTGAAGAGGGATCTCTATTTGGTTGATATGTTTCCTTGGAACCCCTCCACCCCCACATTCACCCCCACTCCTTCTTATCTCCTCTGACACAGCCTCAGAGACCACAGACCCAATATCTGCCTGGTAGCCCTTCTCCTTGACCAGTATGGACACGGAGTGGCTGGGGGTAGGGGTGGGGATCTTGGTGGGGACAGAAGAATGTGGAGTGCCTAGAACTGGAGCTGGGGATGAGGGGGCTGGAGGAGAAGCTGGAGCTGTTGAAGCTTTGCGACCAGGTGAGGAGACCAGGGTTGGAGCTGGGGCTGGGGATGAGGCAGGAGCTGGGGAGGCTGGGACTGGGACCAGGGCTGGAGAGGCTGGAGTAGGGCAGGAGGGAGCCGGAGACGTCAGGGCCGGGGAGGCTGGAGCTAAGGCTGAGAATGACTTGGGCTTATTGGATCCATTCTGTAGTACCAGAGAAGCACAAGACACTTCTTTGTCTTTAATGGGGAGTTTAGGGCTGCTGCCCAGCATAGGTGGCTTTGTATCTCTTCTCACCACTTCAGGTTTGTCACTAGACTCTGATACACTTCGGTGTCTCCTGGTTACTCTCGGTGACTCTGTATCACTGGGTTTCACCTTGGTGTTGCCTGTTTCTGTTTTGACAGTGTCCTGTACAGGGGTATTGTGTTGGTTTAACTCTGTCTCTGTCACAGCTACTTCCTCTGTTGTGCAACTCTTAGCTGTTACATCAGAAGGGTCCTTGGGTACTTTGGTTGTATCTGTGGACACCTGCTGTAAAGAATCAACCTTAGGTTTGCCTCTAGACATTTCTCTGTCTGTTTGGTTGAACGTTCCTGTTTTGTTTTTGTTTTCTCTCCAGCTGACAGCTTTGTATTCTATCTGCATTGGCTGAGGACGAGGCATTGGCTTTTCCTCTTTCCTGTCTTCACATCTGTCCTCTCTCCTCTCCTTTTTTCTATCCTCCCCCCTTTCCTCTCCCTGTTCCTCTCTCCTCTCCTCCACACTCTCCTCCCTCCTCTCCTCCTTCTCTGGTGCTGGCATGGCCTTGAATGACAGGTTGTATGTGTTTTTCACCAGCCTTCTCACATCTCTCACTTTGTGCAGGGGAGCTTTGGCTTTACCTTTCCTATTGGCATCCACATTCTCAGTCTGTTTATTCATCTTGTTCAAGGTCTTCACTCCCTTCTCTTCTTCTATGGTTTCTCTATGAGAAGTCTCCACTCTCCTGTATTCTTCTCTTTTTTCTCTATGTGAAGTCCCTATCCTCCTGTCTTCTTCTCTGGATTCTCTATGTGAAGTCCCTATCCTCCTGTCTTCTTCTCTGGATTCTCTATCTGAAGTCCCCATCCTCCTGTCTTCTTCTCTGGTTTCTCTATGTGAAGTCTCCACTCTCCTGTCTTCTTCTCTGGTTTCTCTATGTGAAGTCTCCACTCTCCTGTCTTCTTCTCTGGTTTCTCTATTTGAAGTCTCCACTCTCCTGTCTTCTTCTCTGGTTTCTCTATGTGAAGTCTCCACTCTCCTGTCTTCTTCTCTGGTTTCTCTATGTGAAGTCTCCACTCTCCTGTCTTCTTCTCTTGTTTCTCTCTGACAGGTCCTCCCAGGGGAGGCAGTCTCGTGTTTAACCTCAAGTTTAGTTTCCAGCTCGGGCGACAGTGAGACGTTTAGAGAAGATGTTTTCTTTTTCTCTGTAGCAGGGCTGGGTTTCAGAGTGATCTCTGGTGTTTTGGATGTGTAGGTGCTCTTGACGCTCGGATGTTTATGGTTTTCAGAGTCAGAGTGGTAGTCCAGCTTTTTTATGTTTGTCATTCCTGCCTGCGTTCTGTTGGCTCGAGTGGCAGCAGGGACGCCGGTGTTCCAGGCAGCTGCATCTGCTGAGTCACCTCCCTGTTTGTCATCCTTCTCATCCCTCTGTTTACTGTCTTCCCTCTCATGCCTACATTTACTGCCATGCGTCTGCTTTACTCCCATCATGGCGTTCTTCTCTGTGGGTTTTGTACTTTCAAACGGGAACACCAGTTCAGACCTCATCTCTGGTTTGACCGGTTCAGTTCTCCAAGAGTTTGGGTTTCTGACAGGAGATTCAATTCTGTCATTGTTTCTCTGAGGACAACTAGTAGTAGGGGGCTCAGACCTCATCCAAGGGCTACCATGGTTAGGGGTTCTGTTGCAGTGAGATTCAATTATATTGTTTCCCTGGGGAGAGGTAACTGGAGCAAAACGTGCACCAGGACTCATCTCAGGGGTTGTGCAGGTTGGTTCAGGTCTCTTGTTGCTTCGCAGTGGAGAAGTGGAGTTAATATTAATAGTACGGTTTGTTGGTCTAATACTGGGTTTCACCCCAAAACTTCTCTGTTGTCTGTTTACGTCAGTGTTTGGGCTCGTCTCTCTTCTCACAGCCAGGTCCTCAGAGGAAAGACTGTCTTCTGAATTTATACTGGAACTCAGATTCTGTGTCTCTGGTTTAGGGGACTCTTTAATGGTTGACAATTCACTCTCAGAAGGAGGAGGTGTTTTGTTCTCGGAGGGGCTGAGGTCACCTCCTCCTTCCTGTTCGGTTTGTTTACCAACATTTGGCATCTTCATGGAAAGGATGCCCTTGATCAGGCAAGTGGCCATCTTGGTTTTGGTACATGTCTCGTCAAGGGACAAAGCCTTCTGGAGCTTGCCCTTCCTTTCGGTCTGCTCAGTGGCAGGTTCAGAGCTGAGTTCCGGGCGGTAGGCTTCCTGCAAAGCAGCAGGTGTGCTTTGTTGTCTCTGCAACGTCTCTCTGTTGTGTCTCTGTAGAGAAGGACTGTCCTTTGTAACCACAGGAGCCACAGGAACCATTACAGGACTAGGAACCATGATGGGACTACCATCGCTGTTCTCACCCAGCTTCAGCTCGGCCTTATTCCTTCTCTTCAGCTGGATCTGTCTCTTGGGCACTCCTCTCCTCACCTTCTTGGGTTCCTCTCTCTCCACAGCCACGTCTACACACTCGAAGCTGCCCATCTCATATTTTTTGGATGGGTCCAGGCCGTCGAGAGGTGGATAATAAGCCCCAGAGGAGGGCTGCTGCTGCTGGCGTGGGACTGGGAAGTCTTCATTGTCCAGCCGTGGAGCAGATCCTCTGAGGTCAGCATAGGCCAGCCAGGCTGCATTAGCCCCTGCTGGGCTGTCCTGGATGGAAGGCTGGGAGGCTCCGGTGGAGGAGCAGTGGCTGGAGTTGTACATGTCCAGGTAGTCCACCTGAGGGGATCCAGAGGACAGGCTGCGGAAGGCCACGTCACTGAACCACTTCACCTCGTTGTCCTCCTCATCCAGCTCACTGCCCATGCTGGAGCTGGGGCCGTCGGCTGAGATGCGTCCAGGAAAGGAGCTCCCGAGCTGAGGTATCGCAGGCTTGTGCTTGGGCTCTTGCTGCAACTTCTTGGTAGGTCCAGGTCCACCTCCTCTGGCTGTCTCTGGCTGGGAGCTGTGTGCAGCTCTGTGCAGTATACCGTGTTGTTGCTGTTGTAGCTGTTGTATCTGTTGTAGTCTGGTGGTGAGCAGGCTCTCTGAATAGGAGCGCGCTGCTGACATTCCCTGTCGACTCTCTCTGCTTGTGGGAGCTGCTTCGTGGCTTGCAGGCCTGTTTCTATTCCTGGCACTGAATGACAGGTCAACCTGTTCCCCCTTGTAACTGGCTTCCTCCTGCTTCCCCTCCCCCTTTCGGGGCACCAACTCCTCCCCCTGTCTCTCACTCTCCCTTTCTCTCTCCCTTCCCATTGCCCTCTCCCTTTCTTCCTCTCG
Source organism: Oncorhynchus mykiss (assembly GCF_057628025.1). Taxonomy (NCBI): domain Eukaryota; kingdom Metazoa; phylum Chordata; class Actinopteri; order Salmoniformes; family Salmonidae; genus Oncorhynchus; species Oncorhynchus mykiss. The sequence goes on along the minus strand of NC_143046.1, from coordinate 14,415,970 downwards.
CTGTCTCTCCCTTTCCTTTCTCTCCCTCTCCCTTTCCTCTCTCTCCCTCTGCCTCTCTCTCTCTCTTTCCCTCTCCTCATCCTCCCTCTCCCTCTCCTCCATCTCCTTGTTCCTTTCTCTTTCCCTCTGCCTCTCTCTATCCCTCTCTTGCATCTCCCACAACATCTCCCTCTCCTCCTCCTCCTCCTCCTCCTCCTCCTCCCTCTCCAGCATTTCCAGGCGTGTTTGGCTGTTGTAGGCCCTGTTGTTGCTGTCACCAGAGGAAAGAGTGGGGCTTCCCCTGGATGTCACAGCTTCTATAACAGACTCCATTATGGCCTCAATGGCCTGGGTCTCAGAGGGACTGGTACTCCTGTTTCCCCAGTGGCCGTGAGGCCTCACTGGGGCCGGGGGTATGATGTGTACTGGAGTGAACCTGGTGAGGGGAGGAGAAGGGATGTCTTCCTTACTCATACGATGAGCCATGTCTTCTTCAGTTAGCCTATCTATGGTTTTATTCCTAGGGTTGCGTGAGGTTTCTCTACATGGGTGCTCAGGTGTAGGAGACTTGTGTGAGGGGTTGTTGCTGTCACTAAGGTCAGGGGTTAGAGATGAGGCGGGATGTTTATGCTCCAGATCTTCCAGTCCCTGGACAGGTGAGTTACCTGTAACCCTGTGGTCAGGTGAAAGGGAGGGGCTCCTTCCTCTTGAAGAAGCAGTGGGATCAGGTGGGATGTGTCTGGTTTCAGGTGTGAAGTTTAGGATCTCAGGTGTGAAGTTTAGGATCTCAGGTGTGAAGTTTAGGATCTCAGGTGTGAAGTTAGGGATCTCAGGTGTGACGTTTAGGATCTCAGGTGTGTGGGCAGAGAAGTTGTAGGGGACTGGAACTTCTCCTAGTACAGGTGAAGAGGTGGTCTCTCTACTCTCTTCAGTAGGTGATGCTTCCCTGGAGTCGTGAGAAAGGTGATTACCCAAGGGGTTTGAGGTGCCGTTAGTGATGAGTCGCACTGATAGGCTACCAATACACCTCTCAGGTGAGCCAGGTGAAGCCCTGCGTTCAGGTGAGTGGGCAGGATTCTTTACTCCAGGTGAGCCAGGTGAAGCCCTGCGTTCAGGTGAGTGGGCAGGATTCTTTACTCCAGGTGAGCCAGGTGAAGCCCTGCGTTCAGGTGAGTGGTCAGGACACTTTACTCCAGGTGAGCCAGGCGAAGCCCTGCGTTCAGGTGAGTGGGCAGGATTCTTTACTCCAGGTGAAGCCCTGCGTTCAGGTGAGGGGCCAGGACTCTTTACTCCAGGTGAGGGGGCTGAAGTGTTTAGCTCAGATGAGGAGCGAGCAGCTTCCACTCCAGGTGAGGGGGCTGAAGTGTTTAGCTCAGATGAGGAGCGAGCAGTTTCCACTCCAGGTGAGGGGGCTGTGTACCCGGGCAGAGGTGAGGGGGTTTTATATGTTGGATAAGGTGAGACAGTTTGACTCTTAGGAGGTGAGGGGGCTTTATACTCAGGTGAGAGGTTTTTATATCTGGGTGGCTCAGGTGATTCAGCTATTTCTTTAGTCTCAGGGGGATGCACGATAGAGCTGTATATCCCTGTAATCTCAGGTGAGGAGTTGCTACCTCTGCTTCGAGGTGAGGAGCCTCTACCTATAGAGTCAGGTGAGAGACTGTTCCGTCTGTTCTCTTCGGTAGGGGTGGTGCTCTTCCTCTCAGGTGACAGGTGTGTTCTGCCTCGTGGCTCAGCTGAGGAGAGGAGATTGTTGATCTCAGGTGTTGACACCAGCACCCTGGCTTCTGGGGAGAGGATGGAGTAGGTGATACCTGAGACCTGGGGGGAGGAGGAGTTGAACCGAGGGTCCAGGGACTTGGCCTTAACCTCTCCAGGTACCTCAGGGGGGAGGTCTCTTTTCTTGATCTCTGGTGTGGAGGATGTGATTCTGATCTCAGGTGATTGCGCTGTGCTCCTGGGTTTTATAGGAGGGCTGGTGCACCTTACTTCAGGTGAGGGGGTTCTTGATAGGGTTCTTTTGTAATGTGTTTCAGGTGAGGTGGTTCTTGATAGGGTTCTATTGTAACGTGTTTCAGGTGAGGGGGTTCTTGATGGGGTTTTATTGTATCGTGTTTCAGGTGAGGGGGTTCTTGATAGGGTTCTATTGTAATGTGTTTCAGGTGAGGTGGTTCTTGATAGGGTTCTATTGTAACGTGTTTCAGGTGAGGGGGTTCTTGATGGGGTTTTATTGTAACGTGTTTCAGGTGAGGGGGTTCTTGATGGGGTTCTATTATAGCGTGTTTCAGGTGAGGGTGTTCTTGATGGGGTTCTATTGTAACGTGTTTCAGGTGAGGGGGTTCTTGATGGGGTTCTATTATAGCGTGTTTCAGGTGAGGGTGTTCTTGATGGGGTTCTATTGTAACGTGTTTCAGGTGAGGGGGTTCTTGATGGGGTTCTATTATAGCGTGTTTCAGGTGAGGTGGTTCTTGATGGGGTTCTATTATAGCGTGTTTCAGGTGAGGGGGTTCTTGATGGGGTACTATAGTACCTTGTTTGAGGTGAGGGGGTTCTCGAGGACGTTCTTGTCCAGGTGTCTGAGGATGAGGAGGAACCTGAGTGGTATGAGCTAGTTGAGGAGGATGAATCTGATCTGAATTCAGGTGTGAGACTCGTTGACCTGAGTAGTTCAGCACTTTGTGGGATACTGGCTAAACTGACTTCAGTTGTGACACTGGTTGACCTGAGTTCAGTTGGGACACAGAGCAGACTGAGTTCACGTTTTACACTGGTTGATCTCAATTCAAGTGTGATGCTGGCTGATCTGAGTCCAGGTGTGGTACTGGTAGACCTGAGCTCAGGTGAGGAGGTGACAGGTGTAGGAGGGGTGTACCTTGGGGCAGGTGTTGAGATGGTGCTCCTGGCTTCCTCTGAGGAGCTCAGGTCTCTCTCTGAAAAGGACAGGTGAGGTATGAGTTCAGGTGTACTGACGGAGTTCTCTAACTCAGGTGTACTGACGGAGTTCTCTAACTCAGGTGTACTGACGGAGTTCTCTAACTCAGGTGTACTGATGGAGTTCTCTAACTCAGGTGTACTGACGGAGTTCTCTAACTCAGGTGTACCGACGGAGTTCTCTAACTCAGGTGTACCGACGGAGTTCTCTAACTCAGGTGTACTGACGGAGTTCTCTAACTCAGGTGTACCGACAGAGTTCTCTAACTCAGGTGTACTGATGGAGTTCTCTAACTCAGGTGTACTGACGAGGACGTTCTCTAACTCAGGTGTGGAGGTTCTGCTGAACAGGTCAGGTAAGGACACTCTCCATTGATTGTCCTGTGAGTATGCTTTATTCCTAAACTCAGGTGAACAATCTCTATTATTTAGCTCAGGTAATGCTGAGGTGAGGCTTCCTAGCTGAGGGGAGATACCTGTACCTCTAATCGTAGGTGGGGATGAAAGGGATGAAGGTTTAGACTCAGGTGTTATGGCTCTATCCCTAGGTTGAAATGACACTATGTAATCAGGTGAAAAAGGGTTGGCTATTAACTCAGGTGAGTGGCTGATGTCCCTTAGTTCAGGTAAACTCTGAGCTACCTTGGTCTCAGGTAAAGACAGACTTGTATTGTCAGGTGAGGAGGCTGTGCCTCTGACTCCAGGTGAGGAGGCTGTGCCTCTGACTCCAGGTGAGGAGGCTGTGCCTCTGACTCCAGGTGAGGAGGCTGTGCCTCTGACTCCAGGTGAGGAGGCGCTGTCTCTGGCCTCAATAGGATGCACAGGGACCACGGATTCAGATGAGGGGCTGGAGTATCTATTCTCTGGTTCAGGTGTCAGGTGGGTTTCCCTACACTGTGGTGAGGGGGCAGGTGAACGCTGGACCACCGATGGAGCTGAACCTTTACCGTCAGGTGAAGGTGTTGTAGTATTACTGTAGCCAGGTGAAGGTGTTGTAGTATTACTGTAGCCAGGTGAAGGTGTTGTAGTATTACTGTAGCCAGGTGAAGGTGTTGTAGTATTACTGTAGCCAGGTGAAGGTGTTGTAGTATTACTGTAGCCAGGTGAAGGTGTTGTAGTATTACTGTAGCCAGGTGAGGGCGTTCTGTCTCCACAGGTAAGGCTAGGTTCCTCAGGTGAGGAGTCAGCTGTCCTCCGTCCAGGTGTTGGAGCTGTGTTTCCTTGTTCTAATCTTGTGCTGACGTCCCTAGACGTCCCCGATGATGCTGTGTTGTTTCCTGCAGTAGCTAAAGGTCCTGACTTCCAGCCGTCAGATAAATGAGAATTATTCTCCCTCTGCGTTGGAGGACTGAGCTTCTCTCTAGAATCCTCAAAGTTCTCTGGCACTGTGTGGTAGGAACTTGTCGAGTCGTTCAGCTCATCTACCACAGGGGGTGACACTTGGGGCGACTCTGAGCTCTCCCCTGCTCCTACGGGAGGGGGAAAGGGAGTGTTGACGAAGGCCCCTGCCGCGGGGCTGCTGGAGAGTGAAGGAGGCCGCGACTCGCAGTCGTCCCCGAAGATGTCACAGAGGCAGGTGGTCTCAGAGATGGCTGAGCGGTGGCTGGGGATGTTGGTGATGTCGAAGATCTCCACGTGGTTTGGGGTTCCGTCGCGGTGGCGCAGGGAGCTGCGGAGGAATGAGTAGCTGTCCCCCTGGAGGGTCCAGCTGTCCATCGCTATGCCACTCAGGGCTCACAGGGGACCGGCCGGTTTCTCTTGTGGTGTGTGTGTGTGTGTGTGTGTGTGTGTGTGTGTAGGGGGGGGGGGGGGTCCGTACCTGGACTAAGAGCAAGGCAGAGACACAAAAAATAGACTTACTACTAATGATAATATTCCTATCTGAGCATTAATATGTTTGTGTCACCACACCTGACCAGTGTTACAGGTTGTTATTCAGGTTAATGTTTAATTAAGAGGATACACATCAAAACATTCATAACATCATCGGAATTCATTTTGTCTTCTTAATCATTCCATGAGGCCAATGAGGCCCTAATCATTAAAATGTCACAATAACTTACCAGCTAACCAGTGCGCTAACTCAGCCATGTGTCTCAGGCATGCACACATAGGTGTCTGGTTGGACATAGGTATATGGGTATCTGTATCAGTTGGAATAGCCTACACATTCTGAAGTAATGCCTTACTTTAGTAGAAAATAGCGATTAATGACTGATTCATCACAGGGTAATAACATTGTCATTTAGTAATTTTAGCATTAGGACTTAGCAATTAGCATTATTCAAACATAAAAGTTAATTCAGGAGTGTGCTCTGCTAACAGCTAGCATAACAGCTCTGTCACATTGACATATTTCTGCAAGAATTTTGTAAAGAAATCAAGAGTTACAGACACTGAAGCGTAATAATAGGCTACATCCTAAAAGAGAGCGGTACATAAACGTTCTTGCTCAGTTTCATACAGACCTTGTATCTATTTTCTCCACATTGCCATGCCTTGTGGCTGCACTCAGCTAGCTCCCTCTCAGTATGTGAGCCAGAGAGGTATTTCAGAGAAAGTCAGAGGGGTCGCTACTGTACCTTCGCCTGGAAATGTCTGGGGTTCTCCCTTCCTGGGTATTGAGTTCTTCTGTGTTGGAATAACACCCCTCATTCAATCCACTGCCTCTATTCCACAGTCCAGTCAGTTCAGTCAGTCTAGTCAGTTCAGTCAGTTCAGTCAGTTCAGTCAGTCCAGTCAGTCCAGTCAGTTCAGTCAGTCTAGTCAGTCCAGTCAGTTCAGTCAGTTCAGTCAGTCCAGTCAGTTCAGTCAGTCCAGTCAGTTCAGTCAGTCCAGTCAGTCCAGCAAATCATGCAATATACTACCACCTCCACATTCACCCATTACAGAGCTGCTGTTTCTGCTGCTGCAATACTGTGCTCTACCTTAACCCGGTACAGCCCAGTACAGCCCAGTCCAGCCCAGTCCAGCACTGTCCAGCCAAGTACAGCCTACTACAGTGCAGCTCAGCCTGAGCCGGTCTGTGCACAGACTCATAGACTCATAGACTCCGGCTTAATTATAAAAAGAGACACTTATGGAAAGTGCAACAGGAGAGCCACCACTCTCTCGGCCCCACCCCTCTGAGCCAGCTCCAGGATAAGGACTTTCCAACAGGCAGGGGTTGGGTTGGGAGTTTGGGGGTTTTGGTTTGGAAGCAGCTACCCTGTCTGATTCCAGTGGAGCGGAGGGGGAGGGGAGACGAAAGGAGGGAGGGAGGAGAGGAGGGGAGGGGAGAGGAGGGGAGTTATGGTTAGCAGCAGGTGCTGTTCCAGCCAGGATGGGTGCCTCTGGAATCTGACACTTGGAGCCAGCTCAGTCACAGGGTCCTGGGTTATATATATAGACCCACACTATCAGGAGGAGATGGTAGGGTTAGTTTAGCTCCCTGGGGCCCAGAGTGAGGGGACAGAGGGGATAGAGAGGGGAGAGAGGGAAGAGGGGGGTGGGTATGGAAGAGAGGGGAGAAGAAGAGAGAGGGGAGAGGTAATGGAAGAGAGGGGAGAGGAAGAGAGAGGGGAGAGGAAATGGAAGATAGGGGAGAGGAGGAGAGAGGGGAGGGGAAGAGAGGGAAGAGGAAGAAAGGGGAGAGGAAGAGAGGGAAGAGGAGGAGAGGGGAGAGGGAGGGAGAAAGAGGGGAGAGGAAAGGGAGAAGAGAGGGATACAAAATGGCTACAAGGCCTACTAGACTTCTGGAATGTTTGGTTTTACAAGATGTTGTGAGTGTGTGTGTGCGTGTGTCTGTGTACATGTTTAGCTGTCTATTGCTGCTTTGCATGGAAACTCGATTTAATAATACCCCTCATAACCTTTCTGGGGTATATTTGTTTTGATGTGTAAGTTGTGGCCAGTGAGAGATTTTACTGAGATGGAGAAGGTTCTGCTAGTAGCTAGAGAGAATGTTTAACAAGGTGTGTGTGTGTGTGTGTCTGCGTGCGAGCGTGCGTGGGTGGGTATGGGTGTGTGTGCGCGTGCGTGTGCGTGTGGGTGTGTGTGCGTGTGTGTGTGTCTGGTCTGCCTGTTTTGTCATGTTGGGGACAGTCAGTGTGCCCTCTGGGACTATCCCAATAAAGCAGTTGATTACTATCCTCTTACTGACAGCCAGTAGAAACTCCTTGAGAGCTGGTCTCATTCAAGGCAACATAATGACAGTGGGTTTAGTACGAAAAGGAATCCTATTCCTTATATAGTAAACTACATTTGACCAGAGCCCTAGAACAGGGAGCCATTTGGAATGCACACAGTGACTGAGGGATTATAGTAGTGACATTATGTCATGGGGCAGAGAGACCTCATTCCCCTGGAGAAGTGGGCAGACTCTGTCTCTAACCACAGGCCTAGAATCAGTTTACTCTCCATCAGCAACAGACTTAGAAATACGGATGCAAGTGGCAAAACTGATCCTAGATCATCACTTAAGTATAAGCGGTGATGTCATCCTACACTCCTAGCTATCCTCTCCAGCTATAGTTGTATTCTGGATCAGAGGCCTCAGTACATAGACAGCGGTTGGTTTGGTTGCCATGGTTTGTCAGATTATCCTACAGTAAACTGGCCTACATTATTTTATGACACGTTATAAATACACATAGATATCACCAGGCAGACATGGGGGAGAAGTCACACACATAGTGTTAGAGAACAGTGAACCACTATCACTATCTGACACAACATGAGACGGAAACATGAGCCAGATAGCTGTGTACTTTTCTCCATGTATTACAGTAAACTCAGGCATACTGTATGTCAGATGATCTCTTGGATGTTCTCTCTCTCTCTCATCTCTCTCTCAATTCAATTCAATTCAAGGGGCTTTATTGGCATGGGAAACATGTGTTAACATTGCCAAAGCAACTCTCTGTCTCATCTCTCTCTCCTCCCTCCCCCCCCCCCCGCTCTCTCATCTCTCTCTCTAATACCCCCATCTCTCTACCCCTTTCTCTCTCCCCACACCTCTCTTTCTCCCCATCTCTCTGTCATCCCTCTCTCCCCACCCCTCTCTCTCTCTATCTCTCTCTCCTTCTCACTCTGTCATCCTAGAGTTCAGGCGGTTATTGTATTGCTGTGGGGTTAGTGGTCCAGAGGTGGACTCAGGGGAAAGTATGCCTGGCACCTCAACTATGGAGAGGTTTTACGTTCAGCCCAGGGTTAGATTAATCACAGCAGCCCCCTTGCCTCCAATACAAAACTACACCTACTTGATCAACAGCAATACCCACACATCAGCTGGCTAAACCCATCCATTCACAAGCCAACTAGAACAACCATACCCCAACCTGCAGTGCCAATCTATGGTCTAACATATTGTCAGGTAGGTTCAGTATAAGGTTGGGTCTCAGCCTGGTCTAACATATTGTCAGATAGGTTCAGTATAAGGTTGGGTCTCAGCCTGGTCTAATATACTTTAGTTCCTCCTCAGACAGTAAACTCACATGGGTGTTTATTTCCTGTGCTCCTATCTTTGGGCTGTGATGCTAAACCAAGGCCCAGTCTCATGAGAGGGTATTTTAGAACCAACCAACCCCTTAGTATTCATGACAAACAGGACAGAATAGAAACCAGCAGGATCACATTTCAAATCTATATTTTTTCAACTGCCCTAGTTTGTTGTGATGCCCTTTTCTGGGTGTGATTGTGGTTTGTGAATCTGTCACCTAACTTATTAATCCATGTGTGTGTAATGATTGATGTGCATCACTGTAATCTAGCCTATCGGGGGCTTCATAGCACCTTCTAGAAAGATCCCATGCAAAAATCTGTCCAATCTTCTGTTGTGAAGTGTGATTATGCATGTTTAGATCATAAGGAATGAAAGATTATATCAATTGGAGTTGTTTTGACTTGTACAGATGTTCTAATATAATAATAATATATACCATTTAGCATTTAGCTTTTATCCAAAGCAATTTACAGTTATGCCTGCATACATTTGTTTACGTATGGGTGGTCCTGGGAATCAAACCCACTATCTTGCCATTGCAAGAGCCATACCAACTGAGCTGCAGAAAACAACACTTGTCTTACTTCGTAGTGTTTCTCTAAACTGTAGAACACCCCTTGCTTGTTTGACCAACGTGCACATGCAGCATAGTAGTGTGAGCTGAGCCATGCACAGTAAGACAATGGGGCCGGTATTACATCTCCAGCTCCAAAACTCTCCTCTCAGTGGAATTTCATTCAAATGTATTTGAAGACTTTCAGAGACGTAGAGGTGAAAAAGTGTTCCAGTGATAATAACTTCTCAGTTGGCATGAGGGGAACCTTTGTGAGATTGTGATGTGAGCTGTGTGTGGTTGGGGCTGGGTGGCCGCCCATCTCCATTAAGTTGGGTCTCCAGTGACCTCGGCTAGGCTACACACAGACTCCCAACTATGCAACTGAGATTGGTCTTTCTCTTGATACACTCAGTCTGTGTTGATGCAAGTTAATGAAGCGACAGAATTGAGACTTGGAACTTAAATGAGACATGTCTTATGAGTGACTTTCAGTAATCTACATGCATATTGATGGTTTGTATGTGTGTGTGTGTGTGTGTGTGTGTGTGTGTGTGTTTTACATCAATGCCTGTCCGGGGTCACAACCAGATAGTTACATCACAGGTGGAAAATCCCCTGGCCAGCTCCAAGCCACACACCTGTCTGCACCATCGCTATGCAAGCTGGCCATAGATCTCCATTCATAACCGTCCATACAGCGCCACCTGGGGTTCGCAATGAACTTGTAGGCTTATGTGAGACAATTTAACATTGGAATCAAATGCTACATTTTACTTGTTTTATACGGATACATAATTATGTACCAGAGGATGGAACTCTGTAAACATTAAACATTGAATCAAGTCTAAGAACCTTACCTTTATGGTCAAAGTAACTACAGTACTTTTATTATGAAAATCTGAGACACCGGAAGGAAGTTCCGCAGATCAAAGGACGACTGGTGGAGAATCGCTGTTACGACAGGCAAGTGGTGTTTATTTTGACGCTTTATGTTGTCCTTCTAACTAATTTTACATTTTATGACATGTTGTTGATATATTTGAAAATTGCAACAAATATTAGGATAATATGGCTGTCTTTCTAACTATGCAATCGATTAAAATACACCATTATTGCCGAGTCAAACATAAACAGCTTCGGTCCATTGCTAGGTTTACGTTATGCGACAACTTGAAGTGTATGCGAAAGGACAGAATAACATAACGTAGCTACCTAGATATTCACCAACATTTCTTACCTGCCATTAGGATTGACAGAGGCATAATCATCGACATTGTAACCAAGTGGTGTTTGATACTACTTCTTATGCAGCTAGAAAACTACCAGTAGCTATATAGCTACGCTAGCTGGCTTGATAATGTTGTTGTGGGTATGGCTAGTTAGCTTAGCTATTTGCTAACATAGCTGCTACCAGAGCTTTGTTGTGAGTTTTTAGTAAGTATCAAGAACACAGCTGGCTAGATTCTTAGTATTTCGCTAGCTACTTGTCTTAACTCCGTGTCAGCAAACGATTTGGCTAGTTAGCCTACCGTGCTAACCCTGTGTTGCAGTCGAATGTCATTGGTCGAAGGCTATAGACAGGGCCTATTAGCTTCAGCGAGCAAACCGGTTCCAAAAGTAGACTTTTTCGCATGATGTGAAAAGCTACATTAGTACATGTTTTATTTGTCAGATGTATACAATTAAAACGAGAAGGGGAAAGTTGCAGAGCAATGTTTTTCAAATGTATACACAAGGGATGCCTGATGTGTCAATGAGACCAATACATTTAGGCCTAACAACAGTGATATCCACTTGTTGATCTAGAATAGATTGGTCTTCTTTCATGTTTTCTGCTGCCTGTCAATGATTTATCTGTGCCACTGCACACTCTAGCAAATCTAATTCAACTAATAAAGTATTTTGTTGACCAGTTATGCCAGTACTAGTAGCGAATCAAACTGTAGGGGTCATGGGATACTTGCAAAATGCTTAACTATTGTTTGTGACCTTGTTCAGTGGTTCTCAAACCTCTCCCAGGGGACCCCTAGCCGTTCCAGGTATTTTATATTTTCTATAGCTAGCACACCTGATTCAACTAATCATCAAGCTATTGACTAGGTGAATCAGATGAGCTACTTCAGGCCCTTGACTAGATGAATCAGATGAGCTACTTCAGGCCCTTGACTAGATGAATCAGATGAGCTACTTCAGGCCCTTGACTAGATGAATCAGATGAGCTACTTCAGGCCCTTGACTAGATGAATCAGATGAGCTACTTCAGGCCCTTGACTAGATGAATCAGATGAGCTACTTCAGGCCCTTGACTAGATGAATCAGATGAGCTACTTCAGGCCCTTGACTAGGTGAATCAGATGAGTTACTTCAGGGCTACAACAAAATGGTGAAATGCCTGTGGGTCCCTGGGGAGAGGTTTGAAAACCGCTGACCTAGGCCTAGTTCCCTTGGTTATGTGTGTTGTCTCTCCCAGGTGGTAGTGAATGCGGTAGAGTCCCAGTCTAGGTATGGAGCAGTGTGCGTGTGTGGAGCGGGAGCTGGAGAAGGTGCTCCATAGGTTCGTCATGTACGGACACCAGTCAGAGGAACGTCTGGACGAACTTCTACGCAGCGTCTGTGAGCTACGGGGACAGCTGGTTACATTCGGTAAGGCCATGCCAGCTCCACGCTCTAGTTTAGAAGTAGTGTCCACTCCAGTCATCCGGTACCTTGCAGCTGCATGGTACTAAATGAAAGAATGATAGATACCTGCACACACGGTTAAAGGCCCCATATTTGAGGAATTTGATGCACGACTATAACTAAAGCACGGAACAATATGCAATGCATTTCTTTAAACAATTTGCCACTAGACAAATGAAACATTGTTGTGCTCCAGTTGCGTGCCATGACTCATGAGTGTTCAGGCACAGAAGTGATTCATACGTCTCTTTATGTAACTTTCAGCAGGACTACTTTAACCTTTTAACATTAGGACTTGTTTTAACCATGATTGGTTTCTCCTTCAGGGCAGAGGCATGTATTTACAGAGTTGGGTCAACTTTTGAATATTGTTCTAATTCTAGACATTCAGTTACATAACATTGTTTGAATATTCCCATGTAATTGTGATTAGGGTGCTCACCTGGTGATCACATATGTCATTATGTTTTAAATGGCACTAACATGGCTGCCATAGAATGTTGTGTAATGTCAATGCATCACAATGCAGAAACCTGATTGTCCCGCCTCTCTAAATACCTCTCCTTCAGGGGTACGAGATGCAGATCTGACGGTGCTGTCTCAGACCATGGCCCAGTGTTGTAAGAACATTAAAGAAACGGTACAGCTGCTGGCCTCCAGACACAAGGACATCCACGGCAGTGTCTCCAAAGTGGGCAAAGCTATCGACAGGGTGAGAGTTTCCCAGTAAATGCTTTCATTATAGGATCTTTACAATTTAGAAAAGAGATAACGCAACTTCCTTGTGGTTCAAGACAGTATTATAAATTTAAGCACACAATGGAGAAATGTATTTCCACTTATCCTTTGGTTGTTTCCTGGCTGTGTTTCTGTAGAACTTTGATGCAGAGGTGAGTGCAGTGGTGGCAGAGACAGTGTGGGACTCACCTGAGAGACAGAAGTACCTGAGTGAGACCATTGTGGAACACTTGTACAGACAAGGCATGCTGAGCGTGGCAGAGGACCTATGTCAGGTAAACAGCTGAGATGAAACAAAAGCCTGCTCACCCTGTTGGTCCCCAGAACCAGAATTGAAGATCTTGGGTGTGTTTCATATGTATTATAACTCCCTGCCGTGTGTGTGTGTCTCCCAGGAGTCTGGAGTAGTGATTGACATGAGCATGAAGCAGCCGTTCTTGGAACTCAACAGGATCCTGGAGGCCTTGAGGATGCAGGACCTCAGACCAGCACTAGAGTATGCACTGTACCTCCTCTCTGTTATATACTGACCTCAGACCAGCACTAGAGTATGTACTGTACCTCCTCTCTGTTATTTACTGACCTCAGACCAGCACTAGAGTATGTCCTGTACCTCCTCTCTGTTATATACTGACCTCAGACCAGCACTAGTGTTTACTGTACCAGAGGAGGTACATACTCTAGTGCTCTGTTATATACTGACCACAGACCAGCACTAGTGTTTACTGTACCTCCTCTGTTATTTACTGACCTCAGACCAGCATTAGAGTGTTTACTGTACCTCCTCTCTGTGTTGAGTTGAATGTGAATCAAACCCCTCTTTGATCATTTTGATCCATTCAGTAACTGATTAACTTTAGAATACAATTGAGATCTGAAAGACTTGTAGACACCCGGTCAGGGTTGGGTCAATGCCAGGGTTGAAGGTCAATTGAATTGAAACTGAATTGAGCCCAATCCTGGGGTCTATTCACTAGGACCTAAACAGAAGGAAACAGAGAGGGAACTACCTGAATTTGTCCAATATAAATTGTTTTCAATTTGCAACTGTTTGCTGCGGTGTGCACTAATGATTACAATCCTTTCTCTCCCTGGTTCCAGGTGGGCAGTAACAAACCGGCAGCGCCTGCTGGACCTGAACAGTACCCTGGAGTTCAAGCTGCACCGCCTCTACTTCATCAGCCTGTTAAACGGAGGCATCACCAACCAGCTGGAGGCGCTACAGTACGCCAGGCACTTCCAGCCCTTCGCCTCACAGCACCAGAGAGGTAGGGGACACAGACAGCCTGGGCCGTTGTTCTGGTAAGAGTGGGACAGATAGGAATGTAGAGGGCAGATATGATGGTCTGAATGGAGGCACTAACAGTCCTTCACCTCACCAGAGAGGTAGGGACAGACTCCCTGGCTGGGGGTTCCTGGTGGTTTTGAGGAGGGGTAGGGACAGACTCCCTGGCTGGGGGTTCCTGGTGGTTTTGAAGAGCTTTTTGACAGGGATCATGTTCATTAGGCACCAAACGGAAGAAAATAAACTGAAACAGGGAGGAACTGTCCAATAAGAAGACATCCTAATCATCCAATAAGAAACTCTAATTGTTGTTTTCTGTTGCCAAGCAGGTTCCATTGCAATAGCTTTCTTACAGGACTTCATAGCTTCTTTCTCTTACCAGCTAACTGACTAATGATCTGTTCCAATTGTCCGTCAATGGACACCTTCCTTCCTCCCTACTTCATGACCCCTGTCTCCTCTCAGACATCCTTCATGACCCCTGTCTCCTCTCTGACATCCTTCATGACCCCTGTCTCCTCTCTGACATCCTTTATGACCCCTGTCTCCTCTCAGACATCCTTCATGACCCCTGTCTCCTCTCAGACATCCTTCATGACCCCTGTCTCCTCTCAGACATCCTTCATGACCCCTGTCTCCTCTCAGACATCCTTCATGACCCCTGTCTCCTCTCAGACATCCTTCATGACCCCTGTCTCCTCTCAGACATCCTTCATGACCCCTGTCTCCTCTCAGACATCCTTCATGACCCCTGTCTCCTCTCAGACATCCTTCATGACCCCTGTCTCCTCTCAGACATCCTTCATGACCCCTGTCTCCTCTCAGACATCCTTCATGACCCCTGTCTCCTCTCAGACATCCTTCATGACCCCTGTCTCCTCTCAGACATCCTTCATGACCCCTGTCTCCTCTCAGACATCCTTCATGACCCCTGTCTCCTCTCAGACATCCTTCATGACCCCTGTCTCCTCTCAGACATCCTTCATGACCCCTGTCTCCTCTCAGACATCCTTCATGACCCCTGTCTCCACTCAGACGTCCTTCATGACCCCTGTCTCCACTCAGACGTCCTTCATGACCCCTGTCTCCTCTCCACTCAGACGTCCTTCATGACCCCTGTCTCCTCTCCACTCAGACGTCCTTCATGACCCCTGTCTCCTCTCCACTCAGACGTCCTTCATGACCCCTGTCTCCTCTCCACTCAGACGTCCTTCATGACCCCTGTCTCACCTCTCATGGCAGACCTTTACAGCGAAAGCACACCAAACGATTGTTAGGTCAGCGCCTAGTCACAGAAAACCATACAGCCATTTTCCAGCCAAGGAGAGGGCTCACAAAAGTCAGAAATAGCGATTAAATTAATGACTAACCTTTGATCTTCTTCAGGTGACACTCACAGGACTTCATGTTACACAATAAATGTGTGTTTTGTTCGATAAAGTTAATCTTTATGTCCAATAACCTAATTTGAAATTGGTGCGTTATGTTCAGAAATGCATTGTCTCAAACAAACACCCGGTGAAAGTGCAGAGCCACATCAAATTACAGAAATACTCATCATAAACATTGATAAAAGATACAAGTGTTAAACATACGAATAAAGATAAACGTCTCCTTAATGCAACCGCTGTGTCAGATTTCAAAAAGGCTTTATGGCGAAAGCACACTTTGCGATTATGTTAGGTCAGCGCCTCGCCACAGAAAGCCATACAGACATTTTCCAACTAAAGAGAAGTCTTCTTCAATAGAAAAGGAGAAACAAGAAAGGCGCGCTCCCGATCACGCGCTTGGTTCATGTCTGGAAATGTTCACTGTCCTCTCATTGAAAGTGCTGTATCTCCCTAGTTTTTCAGAGTAAAAGCCTGAAACAATGCCTAAAGACTGGTCACATGTAGTGTAAGCCATAGAGCTTGTGAACTGGGTCCTAAGTCTTTATATGGTGGATAGGCTTTCAATGGAAAAACAGCCTTTCAAAATAATAGTACTTCCTGGATGGATTGTCCTCAGGTTTTCACCTGCCATATCAGTTCTGTTATACTTACAGACATTATTTTAACAGGTTTGGAAACTTTAGAGTGTTTTCTATCCAAATCTACTAATTATATGCATATCCTAGCTTATGGGCCCGAGTAGCAGGCAGTTTAAGTTGGGCACGCTTTTCATCCGGAGGTGAAAATACTGCCCCCTGCCCAAGAGAGGTTAAGTGTTTCCTCTCCCCCAGACATCCGTGTTAACATTGTCTCCTCTCCTCCCAGACATCTATATTAAGTGTCTCCTCTTCCCCCCAGACATCTATTTTAACAGTGTCTCCTCTCCACCCAGACATCATTATTAAGTTTCTCCTCTCCAGCCAAACATCCATATTAACAGGGTCTCCTCTCCACCAGACATCATTAATAAGTGTCTCCTCTCCCCCCAGACATCCAGATCCTCATGGGTAGTCTGGTGTACCTGCGGCACGGCATAGAGAACTCTCCCTACCGCTCTCTGCTAGAGACCAACCAATGGGCTGAGATCTGTAACAGCTTCACCAGGGACGCCTGCGCGCTGCTGGGGCTATCTGTAGAGTCACCTCTCAGTGTCAGGTTAGACACACACACACACAGACACAGACAGACACAGTCTAGGTCCAAGAGGCTTCTAAACAGCTTTTACCCCCAAGTCATAAGACTCCTTAACAGCTAATCAAAGGGCCACCCAGAACCCTCTTTTACGGTGGTGCTACTCTGTTTATAATCTATGCATAGTCACTTTAACTCTACCTACATGTACATATTACCTCAACTAACCGGTGTCCCCGCACATTGACTCTGTACTGTAACACCCTGTATATAGCCTCCACATTGACTGTACCGTAACACCCTGTATATAGCCTCCACATTGACTGTACCGTAACACCCTGTATATAGCCTCCACATTGACTCTGTACCGTAACACCCTGTATATAGCCTCCACATTGACTGTACCGTAACACCCTGTATATAGCACCCACATTGACTGTACCGTAACACCCTGTATATAGCACCCACATTGACTGTACCGTAACACCCTGTATATAGCACCCACATTGACTCTGTACCGTAACACCCTGTATATAGCCTCCACATTGACTCTGTACCGTAACACCCTGTATATAGCACCCACATTGACTCTGTACCGTAACACCCTGTATATAGCCTCCACATTGACTCTGTACCGTAACACCCTGTATATAGCCTCCACATTGACTCTGTACCGTAACACCCTGTATATAGCCTCCACATTGACTCTGTACCGTAACACCCTGTATATAGCCTCCACATTTACTCTGTACCGTAACACCCTGTATATAGCCTCCACATTGACTCTACCGTAACACCCTGTATATAGCCTCGCTTGTTACTTTACTGCTGCTCTTTAATTATTAGTTAGTTTTCTTAAAACTGCATTGTTGGTTTAGGGCTTGTAAGTAAGCATTTCACTGTAAGGTCTACCTACACCTGTTGTATTCGACGTATGTGACAAATCCACGTTGATTTGACTCGCACGGCCAGGAGTATGACGCTGATAGTAAGATTATTTTACAAAGCTCATCTTTGTTTCTGACTGCAGTATGTATCTGTGACATATGTTTCTCTGTGTTGAATGTCAGTTTTGCGTCAGGCTGCATGGCTCTGCCAGTCCTGATGAACATCAAACAGGTGATTGAACAGAGACAGTGTAGTGGAGTCTGGACACACAAGGACGAGCTGCCTGTAAGTCTCCCTCTCTAAGCTCTCTGCTTTTCTCTCATGACTTTCTCTGGGCAACGATTTCTCAGTGTTTTAAAAGCAAGAATTGTAATTCATAATTATTTGTAATATCTATAATACTATAACCATTTTAAAATTGATTATTAAAGAAGGTTGTCATAGAAGGGTAACAGAGTGGTCCTGTCTCCCCTCCCTCCAGATTGAGATAGATCTGGGGAAGAAGTGCTGGTACCACTCTGTGTTCGCCTGCCCCATCCTCCGACAGCAGACGTCAGAGAGCAACCCTCCCATGAAGCTCATCTGTGGACACGTCATCTCCAGAGACGCCCTCAACAAACTCACCAACGCTGGAAAGTAAGTTTGATCCAGGCTGACCGACAGACAGGAGGGCATTCAACCATCGGCAGAGTCGGACCTGTGTAACTCTGTGGTTAAAGTCACCTGCCTGTGTGTGTCTAACTCTCTCTCTCCTCTATCTCCTCTCCTCAGACTGAAATGCCCCTACTGTCCCATGGAGCAGAACCCGTCAGATGCCAAGCAGATCTTCTTTTGATCCCCCATCCTGTTTCCTGAAACCGCCAGGTCCTTGGAGCTACAGTAGCTACCTGCTACCCCAGGACCCCTGGAAATCCCCATCCTACCTACTCACAGGCACCAATTTGCCCCAGTGCCCCCACCCAAACTCAGACAGATCCCTTCCAGTGATGGCCCAAGGCTGTAATACTCCTGCCTCGTCTTGCCTCATCAACAGCTCCTAGTGTACAGAGGGCTGATGTGGATGGCCCATCAAACGACTTCTACCCATAGAGAGACGGGGAGGAGTCGGTCGGCATGAGGACGAAGGAAACATCTCAAAAGGATTGTTCATTCATTGACACTCGTTCATTTGCAACTGCCTGCTGAACTTTTTTTCTTTAAGGATGTGATGAGGCGTTATGCTTTCTTTTGTGGGATGTTGATAGGGTATCGAGTTGATGTTGATAGGGTATCGAGTTGATGTTGATAGGGTATCGAGTTGATGTTGATAGGGTATCGAGTTGATGTTGATAGGGTATCGAGTTGATGTTGATAGGGTATCGAGTTGATGTTGATAGGGTATCGAGTTGATGTTGATAGGGTATTGAGTTGATGTTGATAGGGTATCGAGTTGATGTTGATAGGGTATCGAGTTGATGTTGATAGGGTATCGAGTTGATGTTGATAGGGTATCGAGTTGATGTTGATAGGGTATCGAGTTGATGTTGATAGGGTATCGAGTTGATGTTGATAGGGTATCGAGTTGATGTTGATAGGGTATCGAGTTGATGTTGATAGGGTATCGAGTTGATGTTGATAGGGTATCGAGTTGATGTTGATAGGGTATCGAGTTGATGTTGATAGGGTATCGAGTTGATGTTGATAGGGTATCGAGTTGATAGGGTATCGAGTTGATGATGATAGGGTATCGAGTTGATGATGATGGGTCGTCGAGTTGATGATGATGGGTCGTCGAGTTGATGATGATGGGTCGTCGAGTTGATGATGATGGGTCGTCGAGTTGATGATGATGGGTCGTCGAGTTGATGATGATGGGTCGTCGAGTTGATGATGATGGGTCGTCGAGTTGATGATGGGTCGTCGAGTTGATGATGGGTCGTCGAGTTGATGATGATAGGCCGTTGAGTTGATGATGACAGGTCGTTGAGTTGATGATGATGATGATGATCGTTCTTTGAGTTGATGATGATAGGCCGTTGAGTTGATGATAGGCCGTTGAGTTGATGATAGGCCGTTGAGTTGATGATAGGCCGTTGAGTTGATGATAGGCCGTTGAGTTGATGATAGGCCGTTGAGTTGATGATGATGATAGGTTGTTGAGTTGATGATGATAGGCCGTTGAGTTGATGATGATGATAGGTTGTTGAGTTGATAATGATAGGCCGTTGAGTTGATGATAGGCCGTTGAGTTGATGATGATGATGATAGGTTGTTTAGTTGATGATGATGATAGGTTGTTTAGTTGATGATGATGATAGGTCGTTTAGTTGATGATAGGTCGTTGAGTTGATGATGATAGGTCGTTTAGTTGATGATGATAGGTCGTTGAGTTGATGATGATAGGTCGATGAGTTGATGATGACAGGTCGTTGAGTTGATGATGATGATGCTAGGTCGTTGAGTTGATGATGATGATATGTTGTTTAGTTGATGATAGGCCGTTGAGTTGATGATGATGGGTCGTTGAGTTGATGATGATGATAGGTCGTTGAGTTGATGATAGGTCGTTGAGTGGATGATGATGATGGGTTGTTGAGTTGATGATGATGATGATGGGTCGTTGAGTTGATGATGATGATGGGTCGTTGAGTTGATGATGATGGGTCGTTGAGTTGATGATGATGATGGGTCGTTGAGTTGATGATGATGATAGGTCGTTTAGTTGATGACAGGTCGTTGAGTTGATGATGATGATGATCGTTCTTTGAGTTGATGATAGGTTGTTGAGTTGATGATAGGCCGTTGAGTTGATGATAGGCCGTTGAGTTGATGATAGGCCGTTGAGTTGATGATAGGTCTGTTGAGTTGATGATGATGATAGGTCGTTGAGTTGATGATGATAGGCCGTTAAGTTGATGATGATAGGCCGTTGAGATGATGATGATAATGATAGGCCGTTGAGTTGATGATAGGCCGTTGAGTTGATGATAGGCCGTTGAGTTGATGATAGGCCATTGAGTTGATGTTGATGATAGCCCGTTGAGTTGATATGTCGATGAGTTAATGTTAGTGATAGGCTATCGAGTTGATGTTGGTGATAGGCTATGGAGCTGATATTGGTGATAGGCTATCGAGTTGATATTGGTGATGGGCTATCGAGTTGAATTGATGTTGGTGATAGGCTATCGAGTTGAGTTGATGTTGGTGATAGGCTATCGAGTTGAATTGATGTTGGTGATAGGCTATCGAGTTGAGTTGATGTTGGTGATAGGCTATCGAGTTGAGTTGATGTTGGTGATAGGCTATCGAGTTGAGTTGATGTTGGTGATAGGCTATCGAGTTGAGTTGATGTTGGTGATAGGCGATCGAGTTGAGTTGATGTTGGTGATAGGCTATCAAGTTGATGTTGGTGATAGGCTATCATGTTGAGTTGAAATAGGTGATAGGCTATCATGTTGAGTTGATATTGGTGATAGGCTATCATGTTGAGTTGATATTGGTGATAGGCTATCAAGTTGATGATGTTGATAGGCTATCAAGTTGATGTTGGTGATAGGCTATCAAGTTGAGTTGATGTTGAAATCCTGTTGATGATGATGGCCTTTCGAGTTGATAGCGATAGGGTGTTGAGTTGATAGCGATAGGGTATCGAGTTGATAGCGATAGGGTATCGAGTTGAGTTGATAGGGTGTCGAGTTGAGTTGATAGGGTGTCGAGTTGAGTTGATAGGGTGTCGAGTTGAGTTGATAGGGTGTCGAGTTGAGTTGATAGGGTGTCGAGTTGAGTTGATAGGGTGTCGAGTTGAGTTGATAGGGTGTCGAGTTGAGTTGATAGGGTGTCGAGTTGAGTTGATAGGGTGTCGAGTTGATAGGGTGTCGAGTTGATAGGTTGTCGAGTTGAGTTTATAGGTTATCGAGTTGAGTTGATAACGATTAGGGTATCGAGTTGATTGGGCATCGGGTCGAGTTGATTGGGCATCGGGTCGAGTTGATTGGGCATCGGGTCGAGTTGTAGAGTTTTTGGATGAGAATGCCCTATCCATCTGTAGGTTTTCCTCAGTACACAGAATGCCCTATCCATCTGTAGGTTTTCCTCAGTACACAGAATGCTCTATCTACCTGTAGGCTTTCCTCAGTACACAGAATGCCCTATCCATCTGTAGGTTTTCCTCAGTACACAGAATGCTCTATCTACCTGTAGGCTTTCCTCAGTACACAGAATGCTCTATCTACCTGTAGGCTTTCCTCAGTACACAGAATGCTCTATCCATCTGTAGGCTTTCCTCAGTACACAGAATGCTCTATCCATCTGTAGGCTTTCCTCAGTACACAGAATGCTCTATCTATCTGTAGGCTTTCCTCAGTACACAGAATGCTCTATCCATCTGTAGGCTTTCCTCAGTACACAGAATGGGTCTTTTAGAATGATTTAATGGATGTTAGAGGGGTGATGTGAGTTATTTTAATTTTATTTTTAGAAAGTTGTCTGATTTCAGGAGAGTATTTAAACTTCTATATTACAGAGGTAAAGCTAAGTTGCCTCTGAGAAAACATATTCACATACATTTAATTGAGATTGTGATTGGCTGATAGGTGGTGACTGTGGTTACAGTTTGTGAATGGAACATTGATTGTAAAAAAATGTTTAACATTTCTCTTTCTATTGGCGATGATGTAATAAAGGCCCTGATTTGTTGAAAGTCACTTTGGGTTACAGTACATGTATCAGTGTGATGATCAACAGTTGTGATCGATGGAGAGGTCGAGGGTCAATTGGCTGATTTGATTTTGCAACTGGCTCCAATAACAAGAATTTTCCTGAAGGAAGCCATGTTTCTTGTTCTGTGTCGGCCGATGTATTCAACAAAAACCAATTATACTACTGTGAAGCCTGCGTTTGTTTTTATTTATCATCGCTAGAATCAAGTCTCTTGTAAAATAGTGAAACCACAAGTAACATAATACATTTTCTGAAATATAATTATACCACAAAATAGCAACACCAGAATTGGGTTGGATCCATGATCAATCCTTCTCCGTTTTCCGAACCGTTGTCATACCAGCCCATGGAATGGCGATGTCATACCAGCCCATGGAATGGCGATGTCATACCAGCCCATGGAATGGCGATGTCATACCAGCCCATGGAATGGCGATGTCATACCAGCCCATGGAATGGCGATTGTCATACCAGCCCATGGAATGGTGATGTCAGCGAGTTCTGCACCACCGTCTCTTTAACAGCCGACACGTGGTAGTAGTCAGCCATTATATCAACTTTGCACTGATCGCCAGTCAGAATGAATGATGGAAGCAGGTTTTTTTCCATTTTTTAAGCAGGTATAGTTTTATATCATGATTTGTGTGCACACGTGTTTGGTTGATGTTACATTTCATTTACTGCTTTTGGTTGACAATCATTCATCTCCTTTTCCAGATTGACAGAGTACACTAAGGTGTGTTATGGCTTCTTCCTTTGGTTCTTTTTATTTTCCAGTAGTCGAGTTCTTGTGTGATAGGTTGGCCTTTTTCCTGCTTCTCTGTCTTTATTAAAGTTGTATTGTACATATTTATTCTCTAACATGTTTCATATTATACTTGCATCTTAAAATGGAATAAAAACTTTATACTCCAACTCTGTTTATATGTTTGTGGACAGTATTATATTTGGTTGGTTTTGGTTAGCTGCAGAAAGATGAACCGTTAGAGCCAATATTTGCCACTGATGTTGACTCACATGCTCTTCCTGCTGATGCCACCAGATGGAGACATTACTACATACTAAACATGCCTTAGTGTTCATTTTTATTTATTTAACTGGGCAAATCGGTTAAGAACAAATTCTTATTTACAATGACGGCCTACCAGCCTGAGAATTTAAGTTGCAGAAATGTCTCCTACTGGGCTAGCTGTATTCACTTCACGCAAACAACTGTCCTCCTGTTCACTTTAACTAGTGTGTGGTATAGTTGTAGGTAATTCTGTAAGCCGCCTACAATGAATGCTTGAAATCCAAGCAGTGAAGTTTGCATGTGTTGAGTCTCTCCTACATACAGAGCAGCAGCACACACAAGCATGAGTTAATATCTTTCATCATCAACCCACACTCAGAAGACAGTCACCTATGTGAGCTGTGGAGTTATATTAAGCTCTGGTTTATATAATATTGTTAGATGGAGGTTGGTGAGTCAGAGGGAGAGATGGTGTCTGGCTTGACCGCCCCCCCCTGGGAACACACACATCAAGTCTAACACAGGACTGTTTCCTAACTGCTCAAATCATGTACCTGGCTATTACACAAGTCAAATACGCTTGAGAGTGGGTGAGAGGACGTCTCATAATGGCTGGGATGGAGTAAATGGAATGGTATCAAACACATGAAAACCATGGGTTTGATACCAATTCCAGCCGTTACTATGAGCCGTCCTCCCCAATTAAGGTGCCACCAGCCTCCTGTGGTACACACACACACATTTTTACATTTGCATTCTAAAAGAAAACTGGCCATTTGTTCTGTGTCCAGCACTCAACTTCACAAAACCGCCCAGGGCAGCCACTCCCCTTCTCTACAGCCTACCTTGGCTGGCTCACATAGAAAGACCTGTTCCTTACGCTAACAAATATCCTCCTCTGTTTCCATCTGGGCTGACCTTTGACCTCTAATGTCCAAACTCAGGAAGGAGGTATGTAGGGGCCAGGGTTGGACAAGGGAGGGAAGGGCGTTGTGTTTGTGAGCCAGGGTTGTACAGGGGAGTGACGGGTGCATGGTGATAAGGATCGAAGGCCGAGACATTCTAAAGGGTATGTTCCCAGCAGCTTCCTCCAGTCTAGTTCGCAGAAAACTAACCTATCAGTTAATAGTCTCCTTCACAAGAAATATTGGGAGAATCTCAGTTTCATACTCCTTGCATCCTCTCTCCTCAGCTTCCTCCAGTCTAGTTCACAGAAAACTAACCTATCAGTTAATAGTCTCCTTCACAAGAGGTATTGAGAGAATCTCAGTTTCATACTCCTTGCATCCTCTCTCCTCGCCTCCTCCAAACCCATTGGACGAATAAACCAGGGATCCCTCCCCTCTGACCTTCTCCTCCAAGAGAGAAGGAGAAGAGTAGGAAAGGAGTGGTCCAGTCCTGCACACAGGACTGTCCCAGGAGGACGGGGGAAAGGTAACCAAGGCTGAGCTAAATGTAGTACAAGACTCTAGGGTTGATGTATGTTACAGGGCTCAGTGTAGTATAGTATAGCACAGCACAGTACATTACAGTATAGTGTAGTATAGCATGCCAGTGGGTTACTACAAGTTGTAGGCTGTGATTTTGTTGGTATTTCTAACGTAAAGAAAATTGCCACCACTTGATAAATGTTTATTATATAAATTCAGAAGCAACATATATACACTACTGTTCAAAAGTTTGCGGTCACTTAGACATTTACTTGTTTTTGAAAGAAAAGCTAATTTTTTTGTCCAGTAAAATAACATCAAATTGATCAGAAATACAGTATATGAATTGTTAATGTTGTAAATTACTATTGTACCTGGAAAATGCAGATTTATTATGGACTATCAACATAGGCGTGAAGAGGACCATTATCAGAAACCATCACTCCTGTGTTTCAATGGCATGTTGTGTTAGCTAATCCAAGTTTATCATTTTAAAAGGCTAATTGATAATTAGAAAACCCTTTTGCAATTTTGTTAGCACAGCTGAAAACTGTAAATAAATAAAACTGTCCTTCTTTAGACTAGTTGAGTATCTGGAGCATCAGCATTTGTGGGTTCGATTACAGGCTCAAAATGGCCAGAAACAAAGCGCTTTCTTCTGAAACTCGTCAGTCTATTCTTGTTCTGAGAAATTAAGAATATTCCATGCAAGAAATTACCAAGAAACTGAAGATCTGGTACAACGCTGTGTACTACTCCCTACACAGAACAGAGCAAACGGGCTCTAACCAGAATAGAAAGAGGAGTGGGAGTGCACAACTGGGCAAAAGGACAAGTACATTTGAGTGTCTAGTTTGAGAAACAGATGCCTTACAAATCCCCAACTGGCAGCTTCATTAAATAGTACCTGCAAAACACCAGTCTCAACGTCAACAGTGGAGTGGCAACTCCGGGATGCTGGACTTCTAGGTGGAGTTGCAAAGAAAAAGCCAAATCTCAGACTGGCCAATAAAAATAAAAGATTAAGATGGGCAAAAGAACACAGCCCTTGGAAAGAGGAACACTGTCTAGAAGACCAGAAGGAAGAATAATAGTGAAGACATCAACACTATGAAATAACATATATGGAATCATGTAGTAACCAAAAAAGTGAAACAAATCAAAATGTATTTGAGATTCTTCAAAGTAGCCACCTTGATGACAGCTTTGCACACTCTTGGCATTCTCTCAACTAGCTTCAAGAGGAAGTCACCTGGAATGCATTTCAATTTACAGGTGTGCCTTGTTAAAAGTTCATTTGTGGATTTTATTTTATTTTTAATGTGTTTGAGCCAATCAGTTGTGTGACAAGGTAGGGGTGGTACACAGAAGACAGGCCTATCTGGATAAAAAAAACAAGTCCTTATTATGGCAAGAACAGCTCAAATAAGCAAAGAGGAACGACAGTCCATTACTTTAAGACATGAAGGTCAGTCAATCCGGAAAATGTCAAGAAATGTAAAAGTTTCAAGTTCAGTCGCAAAAAACATCAAGCGCTATGATGAAACTAGCTCTCATTGGTAACGCCACAGGAAAGGAAGACCAGAGTTACCTCTGCTGCAGAGGATAAGTTCATTAGAGTTACCAGCCCAAATAAATGCTTCAGAGTTCAAGTAACAGACACATTTCAACATCAACTGTTCAGAGGAGACTGCGTGAATCAGGCCTTCATGGTCAAATTGCTGCAAAGAAACCACTACTAAAGGACACCAATAAGAAGAAGTGACTTGTTTGGGCCAAGAAACACGGCCAATGGACATTAGACCGGTGGAAATCTGTGCTTTGGTCTGATGAGTCCAAATTTGAGATTTTCTTTTCTGTGAGACACAAGGTAGGTGAACGGATGATTTCTGTATGTGTTGTTCCCACCGTGAAGCATGGAGGAGGTGTGATGGTGTGGGGGTGCTTTGCTGGTGACACTGTCAGTGATTTATTTAGTATTCAAGGCACACTTAACCAGCATGGCTACCACAGCATTATGCAGCGATACGCCATCCCATCTGGTTTGCGCTTAGTGGGACTATCATTTGTTTTTCAACAGGACAATGACTCAACACACCTCCAGGCTGTGTAAGGGCTATTTGACCAAGAAGGAGAGTGATGGAGTGCTGCATCAGATGACCTGGCCTCCAAATCACCCGACCTCAACCCAATTGAGATGGTTTGGGAAGAGTTGGACCGCAGAGTGAAGGAAACGCAGCTAACAAGTGATCAGCATATGTGGAAACTCCTTCAACACTGTTGGAAAAGCATTCCAGGTGAAGCTGGTTGAGAGAATGCCAAGAGTGTGCAAAGCTGTCATCAAGGCAAAGGGTGGCTATTTGAAGAATCTAAAATCTAAAATGTATTTGGATTTGTTTAACACTTTGTTGGTTAATACATGATTCCATATGTGCTATTTCATAGTGTTGATGTCTTCACTATTATTCTACAACACAGAAAATAGTAAAAATAAAGAAAAGCCCTTAAATGAGTAGATGTGTCCAAACGTAGGACTGTATTGAAAGCAGTAACTTCCCTCAATGTCGTCTCTGAATATTTTAATGACTCTTGGACCAAGAAAATGTATTCAAAACAGCTTCTCAAGTTTTGTAATTGTATGTTTGTTAATGGGAAAATATGTCCATTTAATTAAACGTTTCTGTTTAGGAGAGGAGGTTTTCCTCCGACAGCAACGACAGGTCCAATGGGATGCAGAATAATAGCCAGAGCTTTAATATTAGGCCGTATTTTGGCTATTCATTCAGTCCTTTACTCAAACAGTACATGCTTCTGCAGCATTAGTATTTCCAAATTACAACTATATACAGATTCCAAAATAGTAATTTGGGGACAGAAAATAGATTCACATGAAAATAACTATAAATTCTATAAAACATTCTCAATACAGTATTGTTACAGTATTACAGTTTTCTGAAAGGGTAATTTTACCCCCAAAAGGAACTTGTCATCCTCATAACTAAAATAGCCTTGTTAATGGCAGAGTAATAGGATCCATGTATTGGCGTGTGATGGTCTAGTAACCCTACTTAAATCAGTGGTACAGCTTTCTACTCCCCGGACACTCCCTGAATGAAGACAACTTTTAATGTCATTCCCATCAGGCCTACTGTACACACCAGACTTATTATTATTCTATCTTATTTAACCTTTATTTAACTAGGCACATCAGTTAAGGATAAATTCTTATTTACAATGACGGCCTACCCTGTCCCAAGCCGGACGACGCTGGGACAGTTGTGCGCCATCCTATGGGACTCCCAATCCCAGCCGGGTGTCATACAGCCTGGATTACTACACAGATGTAATGACCGTACCTCACCAGACCTCACCTCACCTCACCACACCTCACCTCACCTCACCTCATCACACCTCACCTCACCTCATCACACCTCACCTCACCTCATCACACCTCACCTCATCACACCTCACCTCACCACACCTCACCTCATCACACCTCATCACACCTCACCACACCACACCACACCTCACCAGACCTCACCTCACCACACCTCACCTCATCACACCTCACCTCATCACACCTCATCACACCTCACTACACCACACCTCACCTTACCTCACCAGACCTCACCTCACCACACCTCACCACACCTCACCACACCACACCTCACCTCACCTCACCTCACCTCACCACACCACATATATAGTGCACTACTACTACAGAACCCTGGTCAAGAGTAGTGTACTATACAGGGTACTATTTGAGACACAGCCTACCCTTACTTTACCCCAGTCAGTGTCTGAACTTCAACGAGCCCACAGAACGGCTGTGAGGAACACACTGGTTGATTACATACACACAGAACTAAATTAGATTAAGTAACATTTACAAATAGGTTATTATTATTATTATCATTATCATTTGTACATACAAGCAGCCCTCTAAAGTGAGATTTGGTCAGGGTCGTGCTTGATCGAATGTACAGTGTTCTCGACTCTAATAAGCTGTCATTGATTTGTGGACTGAAACAGGAAGTTATCATTGATTGCAGGATTGAAACAGGAAGTGGAACCTCCAATAAACAGTACCAGAGAGGGTGTATCATTGTATTACTGATTATACATGCACACTATTCAGTCTAGTTCATACAGGTCAAGGAGATGAAGGGTGAGGATTTGGTTTGGATTGGGGCCCTCCTGTCTTTTCAAGTCTGTAAGAAGTAAGAAGAGTCTTCATCAAGGAGATAGGAAGAGGGGGCGAGTGATTGGTTTGGAATGCCCCACCCCTCTAGTGTCCACTCAGTCAAATCTCAGACGACTCTATCCTCTCTATCCAGGGAAGACCAGGGGGAGGTTTACTGTCTTCCTCTCCTCTTTCTCTCTCTTCTCCTCCTCTTCCTCTCCTAACCTCCTGCACTTCCCTTTCCAGTGACTCGTTACTGTAATCTCCCATCTCTCCTCCTCCTCTTCCTCCCCTCACATCTTGCGGTTCCCTCTCCAGCGTTCCTCCTCCTCCTCTGAGCTGGTATAATTCTGTCTCCAGTAGTTGGTTGTGGTGGTACATATCCAGGTAGCTGGCCTGCAGCTCTCTCTGGTAGCAGATGACTTTCTCCTTCTCTGTCTGCCACGTCTGTCTCTCCTGCTCGAAGGCCGTAGCCTGGGCCTCGCTCTGACAACGCTCTAACAACAGCTCTGCTCGCAGACGCTCCTCTGTAGAGCCTGGAGATAAAGAGAGAGGGGGGGTAGGAAGAGAAAGAGAGGGGGGCAGAGAGAGAGAAAGAGAGACAGACATTTTGATGATCACCAATTAGCTTATTAGCCAACACAGTAACATTAGCCTCACAGATATATAACAATCAAACATAACATGTGTCATTGAACAGACGCTTTAATCCAAAGAGACTAGCAGTCATGCTGAATACATTGACGTATGTGTGGCCCCAGGAATCCAACCGACAACCCTGCCAGTGCAAGCGCAATGCTGTAGTGATTGAGCTACAGAGAACCACAAATTGAAATTGGGTTTTTATTTTTGTAATAAGGCTTGCTTCCCGCTTCTGGCTAGAAAGAAGCTTGTTCAGGCCACTTTTGTCTCTGTTATTGATTATGGTGACTTGTTGTATATGCATGTAACCTCCTCTGTCTGACAGAGACTGGACTCTGTTTATCATGCAGCCTCCTCTGTCTTACAGAGACTGGACTCTGTTTATCATGCAGCCTCCTCTGTCTGACAGAGACTGGACTCTGTTTATCATGCATCGTTGCACTTTATTACAAATGCCAAGTCCCTCACCCACCATTGCACATTGTACCAAATGGAAGGTTGGACCTCACTTTATATGTGCAGAAAGATACATTTGTACGTGTTCATCTACAAAGCCCTTTTGGGTAAACTCCCTCTTTACCTCTGTAGTCTGGTCTCCTTCACCCCCAGCAGGTAAACTCCCTCTTTACCTCTGTAGTCTGGTCTCCTTCACCACCAGCAGGTAAACTCCCTCTTTACCTCTGTAGTCTGGTCTCCTTCAACCCCAGCAGGTAAACTCCCTCTTTACCTCTGTAGTCTGGTCTCCTTCACCACCAGCAGGTAAACTCCCTCTTTACCTCTGTAGTCTGGTCTCCTTCACCACCAGCAGGTAAACTCCCTCTTTACCTCTGTAGTCTGGTCTCCTTCACCACCAGCAGGTAAACTCCCTCTTTACCTCTGTATTCTGGTCTCCTTCACCACCAGCAGGTAAACTCCCTCTTTACCTCTGTAGTCTGGTCTCCTTCACCACCAGCAGGTAAACTCCCTCTTTACCTCTGTAGTCTGGTCTCCTTCACCACCAGCAGGTAAACTCCCTCTTTACCTCTGTAGTCTGGTCTCCTTCACCACCAGCAGGTAAACTCCCTCTTTACCTCTGTAGTCTGGTCTCCTTCACCCCCCAGCAGGTAAACTCCCTCTTTACCTCTGTAGTCTGGTCTCCTTCACCACCAGCAGGTAAACTCCCTCTTTACCTCTGTATTCTGGTCTCCTTCACCACCAGCAGGTAAACTCCCTCTTTACCTCTGTAGTCTGGTCTCCTTCACCCCCCAGCAGGTAAACTCCCTCTTTACCTCTGTAGTCTGGTCTCCTTCACCACCAGCAGGTAAACTCCCTCTTTACCTCTGTAGTCTGGTCTCCTTCACCACCAGCAGGTAAACTCCCTCTTTACCTCTGTAGTCTGGTCTCCTTCACCCCCCAGCAGGTAAACTCCCTCTTTACCTCTGTAGTCTGGTCTCCTTCACCACCAGCAGGTAAACTCCCTCTTTACCTCTGTAGTCTGGTCTCCTTCACCACCAGCAGGTAAACTCCCTCTTTACCTCTGTAGTCTGGTCTCCTTCACCACCAGCAGGTAAACTCCCTCTTTACCTCTGTAGTCTGGTCTCCTTCACCACCAGCAGGTAAACTCCCTCTTTACCTCTGTAGTCTGGTCTCCTTCACCCCCCAGCAGGTAAACTCCCTCTTTACCTCTGTAGTCTGGTCTCCTTCACCACCAGCAGGTAAACTCCCTCTTTACCTCTGTATTCTGGTCTCCTTCACCACCAGCAGGTAAACTCCCTCTTTACCTCTGTAGTCTGGTCTCCTTCACCACCAGCAGGTAAACTCCCTCTTTACCTCTGTAGTCTGGTCTCCTTCACCACCAGCAGGTAAACTCCCTCTTTACCTCTGTAGTCTGGTCTCCTTCACCGCCCAGCAGGTAAACTCCCTCTTTACCTCTGTAGTCTGGTCTCCTTCACCACCAGCAGGTAAACTCCCTCTTTACCTCTGTATTCTGGTCTCCTTCACCACCAGCAGGTAAACTCCCTCTTTACCTCTGTAGTCTGGTCTCCTTCACCACCAGCAGGTAAACTCCCTCTTTACCTCTGTAGTCTGGTCTCCTTCACCACCAGCAGGTAAACTCCCTCTTTACCTCTGTAGTCTGGTCTCCTTCACCACCAGCAGGTAAACTCCCTCTTTACCTCTGTAGTCTGGTCTCCTTCACCCCCCAGCAGGTAAACTCCCTCTTTACCTCTGTAGTCTGGTCTCCTTCACCACCAGCAGGTAAACTCCCTCTTTACCTCTGTATTCTGGTCTCCTTCACCACCAGCAGGTAAACTCCCTCTTTACCTCTGTAGTCTGGTCTCCTTCACCACCAGCAGGTAAACTCCCTCTTTACCTCTGTAGTCTGGTCTCCTTCACCACCAGCAGGTAAACTCCCTCTTTACCTCTGTAGTCTGGTCTCCATCACCCCCCAGCAGGTAAACTCCCTCTTTACCTCTGTAGTCTGGTCTCCTTCACCACCAGCAGGTAAACTCCCTCTTTACCTCTGTATTCTGGTCTCCTTCACCACCAGCAGGTAAACTCCCTCTTTACCTCTGTAGTCTGGTCTCCTTCACCACCAGCAGGTAAACTCCCTCTTTACCTCTGTAGTCTGGTCTCCTTCACCACCAGCAGGTAAACTCCCTCTTTACCTCTGTATTCTGGTCTCCTTCACCACCAGCAGGTAAACTCCCTCTTTACCTCTGTAGTCTGGTCTCCTTCACCACCAGCAGGTAAACTCCCTCTTTACCTCTGTAGTCTGGTCTCCTTCACCACCAGCAGGTAAACTCCCTCTTTACCTCTGTAGTCTGGTCTCCTTCACCACCAGCAGGTAAACTCCCTCTTTACCTCTGTAGTCTGGTCTCCTTCAACACCAGCAGGTAAACTCCCTCTTTACCTCTGTAGTCTGGTCTCCTTCACCACCAGCTGGTAAACTCCCTCTTTACTTCTGTAGTCTGGTCTCCTTCACCACCAGCAGGTAAACTCCCTCTTTACCTCTGTAGTCTGGTCTCCTTCACCACCAGCAGGTAAACTCCCTCTTTACCTCTGTAGTCTGGTCTCCTTCACCCCCCAGCAGGTAAACTCCCTCTTTACCTCTGTAGTCTGGTCTCCTTCACCACCAGCAGGTAAACTCCCTCTTTACCTCTGTAGTCTGGTCTCCTTCACCACCAGCAGGTAAACTCCCTCTTTACCTCTGTAGTCTGGTCTCCTTCACCCCCCAGCAGGTAAACTCCCTCTTTACCTCTGTAGTCTGGTCTCCTTCACCACCAGCAGGTAAACTCCCTCTTTACCTCTGTAGTCTGGTCTCCTTCACCACCAGCAGGTAAACTCCCTCTTTACCTCTGTAGTCTGGTCTCCTTCACCACCAGCAGGTAAACTCCCTCTTTACCTCTGTAGTCTGGTCTCCTTCACCACCAGCAGGTAAACTCCCTCTTTACCTCTGTATTCTGGTCTCCTTCACCACCAGCAGGTAAACTCCCTCTTTACCTCTGTAGTCTGGTCTCCTTCACCACCAGCAGGTAAACTCCCTCTTTACCTCTGTAGTCTGGTCTCCTTCACCACCAGCAGGTAAACTCCCTCTTTACCTCTGTAGTCTGGTCTCCATCACCCCCCAGCAGGTAAACTCCCTCTTTACCTCTGTAGTCTGGTCTCCTTCACCACCAGCAGGTAAACTCCCTCTTTACCTCTGTATTCTGGTCTCCTTCACCACCAGCAGGTAAACTCCCTCTTTACCTCTGTAGTCTGGTCTCCTTCACCACCAGCAGGTAAACTCCCTCTTTACCTCTGTAGTCTGGTCTCCTTCACCACCAGCAGGTAAACTCCCTCTTTACCTCTGTAGTCTGGTCTCCTTCAACCCCAGCAGGTAAAATCCCTCTTTACCTCTGTAGTCTGGTCTCCTTCACCACCAGCAGGTAAACTCCCTCTTTACCTCTGTAGTCTGGTCTCCTTCACCACCAGCAGGTAAACTCCCTCTTTACCTCTGTAGTCTGGTCTCCTTCACCACCAGCAGGTAAACTCCCTCTTTACCTCTGTAGTCTGGTCTCCATCACCCCCCAGCAGGTAAACTCCCTCTTTACCTCTGTAGTCTGGTCTCCTTCACCACCAGCAGGTAAACTCCCTCTTTACCTCTGTATTCTGGTCTCCTTCACCACCAGCAGGTAAACTCCCTCTTTACCTCTGTAGTCTGGTCTCCTTCACCACCAGCAGGTAAACTCCCTCTTTACCTCTGTAGTCTGGTCTCCTTCACCACCAGCAGGTAAACTCCCTCTTTACCTCTGTAGTCTGGTCTCCTTCAACCCCAGCAGGTAAAATCCCTCTTTACCTCTGTAGTCTGGTCTCCTTCACCACCAGCAGGTAAACTCCCTCTTTACCTCTGTAGTCTGGTCTCCTTCACCACCAGCAGGTAAACTCCCTCTTTACCTCTGTAGTCTGGTCTCCTTCACCACCAGCAGGTAAACTCCCTCTTTACCTCTGTAGTCTGGTCTCCTTCACCCCCCAGCAGGTAAACTCCCTCTTTACCTCTGTAGTCTGGTCTTCTTCACCACCAGCAGGTAAACTCCCTCTTTACCTCTGTAGTCTGGTCTCCTTCACCCCCAGCAGGTAAACTCCCTCTTTACCTCTGTAGTCTGGTCTCCTTCACCACCAGCAGGTAAACTCCCTCTTTACCTCTGTATTCTGGTCTCCTTCACCACCAGCAGGTAAACTCCCTCTTTACCTCTGTAGTCTGGTCTCCTTCACCACCAGCAGGTAAACTCCCTCTTTACCTCTGTAGTCTGGTCTCCTTCACCACCAGCAGGTAAACTCCCTCTTTACCTCTGTATTCTGGTCTCCTTCACCACCAGCAGGTAAACTCCCTCTTTACCTCTGTAGTCTGGTCTCCTTCACCACCAGCAGGTAAACTCCCTCTTTACCTCTGTAGTCTGGTCTCCTTCACCACCAGCAGGTAAACTCCCTCTTTACCTCTGTAGTCTGGTCTCCATCACCCCCCAGCAGGTAAACTCCCTCTTTACCTCTGTAGTCTGGTCTCCTTCACCACCAGCAGGTAAACTCCCTCTTTACCTCTGTATTCTGGTCTCCTTCACCACCAGCAGGTAAACTCCCTCTTTACCTCTGTAGTCTGGTCTCCTTCACCACCAGCAGGTAAACTCCCTCTTTACCTCTGTAGTCTGGTCTCCTTCACCACCAGCAGGTAAACTCCCTCTTTACCTCTGTAGTCTGGTCTCCTTCAACCCCAGCAGGTAAAATCCCTCTTTACCTCTGTAGTCTGGTCTCCTTCACCACCAGCAGGTAAACTCCCTCTTTACCTCTGTAGTCTGGTCTCCTTCACCACCAGCAGGTAAACTCCCTCTTTACCTCTGTAGTCTGGTCTCCTTCACCACCAGCAGGTAAACTCCCTCTTTACCTCTGTAGTCTGGTCTCCTTCAACACCAGCAGGTAAACTCCCTCTTTACCTCTGTAGTCTGGTCTCCTTCACCACCAGCTGGTAAACTCCCTCTTTACTTCTGTAGTCTGGTCTCCTTCACCACCAGCAGGTAAACTCCCTCTTTACCTCTGTAGTCTGGTCTCCTTCACCACCAGCAGGTAAACTCCCTCTTTACCTCTGTAGTCTGGTCTCCTTCACCCCCAGCAGGTAAACTCCCTCTTTACCTCTGTAGTCTGGTCTCCTTCACCACCAGCAGGTAAACTCCCTCTTTACCTCTGTATTCTGGTCTCCTTCACCACCAGCAGGTAAACTCCCTCTTTACCTCTGTAGTCTGGTCTCCTTCACCACCAGCAGGTAAACTCCCTCTTTACCTCTGTAGTCTGGTCTCCTTCACCACCAGCAGGTAAACTCCCTCTTTACCTCTGTAGTCTGGTCTCCTTCAACCCCAGCAGGTAAACTCCCTCTTTACCTCTGTAGTCTGGTCTCCTTCACCACCAGCAGGTAAACTCCCTCTTTACCTCTGTAGTCTGGTCTCCTTCACCACCAGCAGGTAAACTCCCCCTTTACCTATGTAGTCTGGTCTCCCTCACCACCAGCAGGTAAACTCCCTATTTATCTCTGTAGTCTGGTCTCCTTCACCACCAGCAGGTAAACTCCCTCTTTACCTCTGTAGTCTGGTCTCCTTCACCACCAGCAGGTAAACTCCCTCTTTACCTCTGTAGTCTGGTCTCCTTCACCACCAGCAGGTAAACTCCCTATTTACCTCTGTAGTCTGGTCTCCTTCACCACCAGCAGGTAAACTCCCTCTTTACCTCTGTAGTCTGGTCTCCTTCACCACCAGCAGGTAAACTCCCTCTTTACCTCTGTAGTCTGGTCTCCTTCAACACCAGCAGGTAAACTCCCTCTTTACCTCTGTAGTCTGGTCTCCTTCACCACCAGCAGGTAAACTCCCTCTTTACCTCTGTAGTCTGGTCTCCTTCACCCCCAGCAGGTAAACTCCCTCTTTACCTCTGTAGTCTGGTCTCCTTCACCACCAGCAGGTAAACTCCCTCTTTACCTCTGTGGTCTGGTCTCCTTCACCACCAGCAGGTAAACTCCCTCTTTACCTCTGTAGTCTGGTCTCCTTCACCCCCAGCAGGTAAACTCCCTCTTTACCTCTGTAGTCTGGTCTCCTTCACCACCAGCAGGTAAACTGCCTCTTTACCTCTGTAGTCTGGTCTCCTTCACCACCAGCAGGTAAACTCCCTCTTTACCTCTGTAGTCTGGTCTCCTTCACCACCAGCAGGTAAACTCCCTCTTTACCTCTGTAGTCTGGTCTCCTTCACCACCAGCAGGTAAACTCCCTCTTTACCTCTGTAGTCTGGTCTCCTTCACCACCAGCAGGTAAACTCCCCCTTTACCTCTGTAGTCTGGTCTCCTTCACCCCCAGCAGGTAAACTCCCTCTTTACCTCTGTAGTCTGGTCTCCTTCACCACCAGCAGGTAAACTCCCTCTTTACCTCTGTAGTCTGGTCTCCTTCACCCCCAGCAGTTACCATACCTGGTCTGCTAGGTGGTTGCTACTTAAAGTCCCCAGGACATTCAAGGTATTAGGCAAGACTGCCTTCTCTTCTTCTACACCAGACGCATGGAATAGTCTACAATCCATGCTTCATCTAGATATATTAGTGCCACTGAATGGATTTAAAATATTGATGGGAGACTGTTATTATTATTATTTTTTTAGGCTGGATCATGTTGTTGTATGTTTTAATTCTGTAATGTATTGATTGTTGCTGCCGTCTTGGCCAGGTCTCCCTTCAAAAAGAGACTGTGGGTCACAATGGGCCTTTCCTGGTTAAATAAAGGTTAAATAAACAAATATCTATACCTGATGCCCCTCCTGATCCTCGAGACCCTAGTGTCCCACTCTCCTCCGCTCCCCCTTTCCTCTGTCGTCGTGGTTGCGCACCGTGTAAGGCTGTCTGCAGCGTGTCTATCTGTCCATCACGGCTCTGCAGCTCTCCTCTGGTCTCTCTCAGCTGGGTCTTCAGCTGGAACAGCTCTGACAGCTTGCTGGTCACCTCCGCCTGGGAATCACGCAGCTGTTGCTTCAACAACGAGATCTCACCCGACTTCTGACACACCTGAAAGGTAAGGATGGAGGGGTGGTTAAAGAGGATGATAAATAAACCCTGCTCTTCACCAGCATCCCTCAGTCAAATCCTCTCTCTATGCCCGCCCTCCGTCCTCCTACCCCCTCACCTTCCCCACTCCGTCCTCGTACCCCCTCACCTTCCCCACTCCATCCTCCTACCCCCTCACCTTCCCCACTCCGTCCTCGTACCCCCTCACCTTCCCCACTCCATCCCCCCACCCCCTCACCTTCCCCACTACATCCTCCTACCCCCTCACCTTCCCCACTCCATCCCCCCACCCCCCCACCTTCCCCACTACATCCTCCTACCCCCTCACCTTCCCCACTCCGTCCTCGTACCCCCTCCATCCCCCCACCCCCTCACCTTCCCCACTCCGTCCTCGTACCCCCTCACCTTACCCACTCCGTCCTCCTACCCCCTCACCTTCCCCACTCCATCCCCCCACCCCCTCACCTTCCCCACTCCGTCCTCGTACCCCCTCACCTTCCCCACTCCATCCTCCTACCCCCTCACCTTCCCCACTCCATCCCCCCACCCCCTCACCTTCCCCACTCCATCCTCCTACCCCCTCACCTTCCCCACTCCATCCTGGTAGCCTAGTGGTTAGAGCGTTGGACTAGTAACCGGAAGGTTGCGAGTTCAAACCCCCGAGCTGACAAGGTACAAATCTGTCGTTCTGCCCCTGAACAGGCAGTTAACCCACTGTTCCCAGGCCGTCATTGAAAATAAGAATTTGTTCTTAACTGACTTGCCTGGTTAAATAAAGGTAAAAAAATTAAAAAATCCTCCTACCCTCTCACCTTCCCCTCTCCATCCCCCCACCCCCTCACCTTCCCCACTACATCCTCCTACCCCCTCACCTTCCCCTCTCCATCCCCTCACCATCCCCCCACCCCCTCACCTTCCCCACTCCATCCCCCCACCCCCACTCCACCTTCCCCACTCCATCCCCCCACCCCTTCACCTTCCCCACTCCATCCCCCCACCCCCTCACCTGCCACTGAGTCTCCTCCAGAGTAGGGCTGGTTCCCTTCAGACTCCCCTGACCCTCTCTCTGTCTCCCCCCCGTCAGAGCATCCAGTTCATCCTGCAGTCTGTTCTTCTCCTGCTGGGCCTTGTACAGCTGCAGCTGCAGTGCACGCTCTGAATGCTGAGCATGCTGGGAAACCTGACGCAGCTTGGCGGTGTACAGATGCTTCAACTCCTCCAACTCCTTCTCCCACAGACGCTGTTTACCTTCAAACACCTACAGAGAAGATGGAGGGAGAGAGAGAGAGAGAGAGAGAGAGAGAGAGCAAGTGAAAAAGGGTGGGAGGGAGAAAAAGAAACAGAGCGTTATAGACGCATACCTACATGCCCACTCACACAAACACACTGACACACTCACACAAACACACTCACACAAACACACACACACACACACACAAGCAAGTTTACTCATCACCTGCACGATGGCTCCTTCACTCTCATCCAGGTTCCTCCTCATCTGTTTCAGCTCATGTTCCTTTTCCACCAGCCTCTCCTCCAGATCACGCACCTGGACAGTCAATCAATCAATCAACCAACCAATCAACCAACCAACCAACCAATCAACCAATCAACCAACCAACCAACCAATCAATAAACCAACCAACCAATCAATCAATCAACCAATCAATCAACCATCAACCAATCAATTAATCAATAAATCAACCAATCAATTAATCAATCACTCAACCACTCAACCAACCAACCAATCAACCAAACAACCAATCAACCAAACAACCAATCACTCAACCAACCAACCAACCAACCAACCAATCAATCAACCAATTAACCAATCAACCAACCAACCAACCAACCAACCAACCAATCAACCAACCAACCAACCAACCAACCAACCAACCAACCAACCAACCAATCACTCAACCAACCAATAAATTAACCAACCAACCAACCAACCAACCAATCAACCAACCAACCAACCAACCAACCAACCAACCAACCAACCAACCAACCAACCAACCAATAAACCAAATAGGCAACCAACCAATAAACCAACCAATCAATCAACCAACCAATCAATCAACCAACCAACCAACCAACCAACCAACCAACCAACCAACCAACCAACCAACCAATCAACCAACTGATCCATGCATCCATCACTCACCACCTCCTCTACAGAGAGTGACAGTTCATAAGGGGGCGGAGCCTCCCCTCCGTATGGCGCCAGGCGGCTGAGCGTTGCCATGCTATGACACGACATGGCCATCTCCGCCATGGCGACCCCCGACGACCCCCCAACCTTTGATGCTCGGTCCAGAGAGCCAATGGAGTTGATGTGGCCCATGGAGGCACTGAGGGTGGTAAGAGACATACATCTTCATCATCAATACTATCCTCCTCATCATCAGTGATCTACACAAATAGACACAGAGACAAACAGACACAGAGACAAGCAGACACAGAGACAAACAGACACAAAGACAAGCAGACACAGAGACAGACACAGAGACAAGCAGACACAGAGACACGCAGACACAGAGACAAGCAGACACAGAGACAAGCAGACACAGAGACAAACAGACACAGAGACAAGCAGACACAGAGACAAACAAACAGAGACAAGCAGACACAGAGACAAACAGACACAGAGACAAACAGACACAGACAGACACAGAGACAGACAGACACAGAGACAAGCAGACACAGAGACAAGCAGACACAGAGACAAACAGACACAGAGACAGACAGACACAGAGACAGACAGACACAGAGACAGACAGAGTCAGACAGACAGACACAGACAGACAGACACAGAGACAGACAGACACAGAGACAGACAGAGGCAGACAGATACAGAGACAAACAGACACAGAGACAGACACAGACCTACACAGAGACAGACAGACACAGAGACAGACAGACACAGAGACAGACACAGAGACAGACAGACACAGAGACAGACAGACACAGAGACAGACAGAGACAGACAGACACAGAGACAGACAGACACAGAGACAGACAGACACAGAGACAGACAGACACAGAGACAGACAGACAAAGAGACAGACACAGAGAAACAGGAGTTGACCTGATGTGAGCCAGCTGTGGTCTGAAGGGAGGTCTGTATGGAGGAAGACTGTTCATGGAGTTATGACCAGAGTCTGACAGGTTCTCATCCTCCTGACTCAGACCACGTACTGACGCCACAGCCTGTATCACAACATTAATACCAACTGTTATCATCATCATCATCATCATCATCATCATCATCATCATCATCATCCTCCTGACTCAGACCACGCACTGACGCTACCGCCTGTATCACAACATTAATACCAACTGTTATCATCATCATCATCATCATCCTGACTCAGACCACGCACTGACGCTACCGCCTGTATCACAACATTAATACCAACTGTTATCATCATCATCATCCTCCTGACTCAGACCACGTACTGACGCTACCGCCTGTATCACAACATTAATACCAACTGTTATCATCATCATCATCCTCCTGACTCAGACCACGTACTGACGCTACCGCCTGTATCACAACATTAATACCAACTGTTATCATCATCATCATCCTCCTGACTCAGACCACGTACTGACGCTACCGCCTGTATCACAACATTAATACCAACTGTTATCATCATCATCATCATCATCATCATCCTGACTCAGACCACGTACTGACGCTACCGCCTGTATCACAACATTAATACCAACTGTTATCATCATCATCATCATCATCCTGACTCAGACCACGCACTGACGCTACCGCCTGTATCACAACATTAATACCAACTGTTATCATCATCATCATCATCATCCTCCTGACTCAGACCACGTACTGACGCTACCGCCTGTATCACAACATTAATACCAACTGTTATCATCATCATCATCATCCTGACTCAGACCACGTACTGACGCTACCGCCTGTATCACAACATGACTGTTATCATCATCATCATCCTCCTGACTCAGACCACGTACTGACGCTACCGCCTGTATCACAACATGACTGTTATCATCATCATCATCCTCCTGACTCAGACCACGCACTGACGCTACCGCCTGTATCACAACATTAATACCAACTGTTATCATCATCATCATCATCATCCTCCTGACTCAGACCACGTACTGACGCTACCGCCTGTATCACAACATTAATACCAACTGTTATCATCATCATCATCATCCTGACTCGGACCACGTACTGACGCTACCGCCTGTATCACAACATTAATACCAACTGTTATCATCATCATCATCATCATCCTGACTCAGACCACGTACTGACGCTACCGCCTGTATCACAACATTAATACCAACTGTTATCATCATCATCATCATCCTCCTGACTCAGACCACGTACTGACGCTACCGCCTGTATCACAACATTAATACCAACTGTTATCATCATCATCATCCTCCTCCTGACTCGGACCACGTACTGACGCTACCGCCTGTATCACAACATGACTGTTATCATCATCATCATCATCCTCCTGACTCAGACCACGTACTGACGCTACCGCCTGTATCACAACATGACTGTTATTATCATCATCATCATCCTCCTGACTCAGACCACGTACTGACGCTACCGCCTGTATCACAACATTAATACCAACTGTTATCATCATCATCATCCTCCTGACTCAGACCACGTACTGACGCTACCGCCTGTATCACAACATTAATACCAACTGTTATCATCATCATCATCTTCCTGACTCAGACCACGTACTGACGCTACCGCCTGTATCACAACATTAATACCAACTGTTATCATCATCATCATCATCCTGACTCAGACCACGTACTGACGCTACCGCCTGTATCACAACATTAATACCAACTGTTATCATCATCATCATCATCCTGACTCAGACCACGCACTGACGCTACCGCCTGTATCACAACATGACTGTTATCATCATCATCATCATCCTGACTCAGACCACGTACTGACGCTACCGCCTGTATCACAACATTAATACCAACTGTTATCATCATCATCATCATCATCCTGACTCAGACCACGTACTGACGCTACCGCCTGTATCACAACATTAATACCAACTGTTATCATCATCATCATCATCATCATCCTGACTCAGACCACGCACTGACGCTACCGCCTGTATCACAACATTAATACCAACTGTCATCATCATCATCATCATCATCCTGACTCAGACCACGCACTGACGCTACCGCCTGTATCACAACATGACTGTTATCTAATCATCATCATCCTCCTGACTCAGACCACGTACTGACGCTACCGCCTGTATCACAACATTAATACCAACTGTTATCATCATCATCATCCTCCTGACTCAGACCACGTACTGACGCTACCGCCTGTATCACAACATTAATACCAACTGTTATCATCATCATCATCCTCCTGACTCAGACCACGCACTGACGCTACCGCCTGTATCACAACATTAATACCAACTGTTATCATCATCATCATCATCTTCCTGACTCAGACCACGTACTGACGCTA
The DNA here is from genome assembly GCF_057628025.1 of Oncorhynchus mykiss. Lineage (NCBI taxonomy): Eukaryota > Metazoa > Chordata > Actinopteri > Salmoniformes > Salmonidae > Oncorhynchus > Oncorhynchus mykiss. The sequence goes on along the minus strand of NC_143046.1, from coordinate 14,373,832 downwards.
CCGCCTGTATCACAACATTAATACCAACTGTTATCATCATCATCATCATCCTGACTCAGACCACGTACTGACGCCACAGCCTGTATCACAACATTAATACCAACTGTTATCATCATCATCATCATCCTCCTGACTCAGACCACGTACTGACGCTACCGCCTGTATCACAACATTAATACCAACTGTTATCATCATCATCATCATCCTCCTGACTCAGACCACGTACTGACGCTACCGCCTGTATCACAACATTAATACCAACTGTTATCATCATCATCATCATCATCCTGACTCAGACCACGTACTGACGCTACCGCCTGTATCACAACATTAATACCAACTGTTATCATCATCATCATCATCCTCCTGACTCAGACCACGCACTGACGCTACCGCCTGTATCACAACATTAATACCAACTGTTATCATCATCATCATCCTCCTGACTCAGACCACGCACTGACGCTACCGCCTGTATCACAACATTAATACCAACTGTTATCATCATCATCATCATCATCCTGACTCAGACCACGTACTGACGCTACCGCCTGTATCACAACATTAATACCAACTGTTATCATCATCATCATCATCATCCTCCTGACTCAGACCACGTACTGACGCTACCGCCTGTATCACAACATTAATACCAACTGTTATCATCATCATCATCCTCCTGACTCAGACCACGCACTGACGCTACCGCCTGTATCACAACATTAATACCAACTGTTATCATCATCATCATCATCCTCCTGACTCAGACCACGCACTGACGCTACCGCCTGTATCACAACATGACTGTTATCATCATCATCATCATCCTCCTGACTCAGACCACGTACTGACGCTACCGCCTGTATCACAACATTAATACCAACTGTTATCATCATCATCATCATCCTGACTCAGACCACGTACTGATGCTACCGCCTGTATCACAACATTAATACCAACTGTTATCATCATCATCATCCTCCTGACTCAGACCACGTACTGACGCTACCGCCTGTATCACAACATTAATACCAACTGTTATCATCATCATCATCATCATCCTGACTCAGACCACGTACTGACGCTACCGCCTGTATCACAACATTAATACCAACTGTTATCATCATCATCATCCTCCTGACTCAGACCACGCACTGACGCTACCGCCTGTATCACAACATTAATACCAACTGTTATCATCATCATCATCATCATCCTCCTGACTCAGACCACGTACTGACGCTACCGCCTGTATCACAACATGACTGTTATCATCATCATCATCATCATCATCCTGACTCAGACCACGCACTGACGCTACCGCCTGTATCACAACATTAATACCAACTGTTATCATCATCATCATCATCATCCTCCTGACTCAGACCACGCACTGACGCTACCGCCTGTATCACAACATTAATACCAACTGTTATCATCATCATCATCCTCCTGACTCAGACCACGTACTGACGCTACCGCCTGTATCACAACATTAATACCAACTGTTATCATCATCATCATCATCCTCCTGACTCAGACCACGTACTGACGCTACCGCCTGTATCACAACATTAATACCAACTGTTATCATCATCATCATCCTCCTGACTCAGACCACGCACTGACGCTACCGCCTGTATCACAACATTAATACCAACTGTTATCATCATCATCATCATCCTGACTCAGACCACGTACTGACGCTACCGCCTGTATCACAACATGACTGTTATCATCATCATCATCATCCTGACTCAGACCACGCACTGACGCTACCGCCTGTATCACAACATTAATACCAACTGTTATCATCATCATCATCATCCTGACTCAGACCACGTACTGATGCTACCGCCTGTATCACAACATTAATACCAACTGTTATCATCATCATCATCCTCCTGACTCAGACCACGCACTGACGCTACCGCCTGTATCACAACATGACTGTTATCATCATCATCATCCTCCTGACTCAGACCACGCACTGACGCTACCGCCTGTATCACAACATTAATACCAACTGTTATCATCATCATCATCATCCTCCTGACTCAGACCACGTACTGACGCTACCGCCTGTATCACAACATTAATACCAACTGTTATCATCATCATCATCATCATCATCCTCCTGACTCAGACCACGTACTGACGCTACCGCCTGTATCACAACATTAATACCAACTGTTATCATCATCATCATCATCATCCTGACTCAGACCACGTACTGACGCTACCGCCTGTATCACAACATTAATACCAACTGTCATCATCATCATCATCATCATCCTGACTCAGACCACGTACTGACGCTACCGCCTGTATCACAACATTAATACCAACTGTTATCATCATCATCATCATCATCCTCCTGACTCAGACCACGTACTGACGCTACCGCCTGTATCACAACATTAATACCAACTGTTATCATCATCATCATCATCATCCTCCTGACTCAGACCACGTACTGACGCTACCGCCTGTATCACAACATTAATACCAACTGTTATCATCATCATCATCATCATCCTCCTGACTCAGACCACGTACTGACGCTACCGCCTGTATCACAACATTAATACCAACTGTTATCATCATCATCATCATCCTCCTGACTCAGACCACGCACTGACGCTACCGCCTGTATCACAACATTAATACCAACTGTTATCATCATCATCATCATCCTCCTGACTCAGACCACGTACTGACGCTACCGCCTGTATCACAACATTAATACCAACTGTTATCATCATCATCATCATCATCCTGACTCAGACCACGCACTGACGCTACCGCCTGTATCACAACATTAATACCAACTGTTATCATCATCATCATCCTCCTGACTCAGACCACGTACTGACGCTACCGCCTGTATCACAACATTAATACCAACTGTTATCATCATCATCATCCTCCTGACTCAGACCACGTACTGACGCTACCGCCTGTATCACAACATTAATACCAACTGTTATCATCATCATCATCCTCCTGACTCAGACCACGCACTGACGCTACCGCCTGTATCACAACATTAATACCAACTGTTATCATCATCATCATCCTCCTGACTCAGACCACGTACTGACGCTACCGCCTGTATCACAACATTAATACCAACTGTTATCATCATCATCATCCTCCTGACTCAGACCACGCACTGACGCTACCGCCTGTATCACAACATTAATACCAACTGTTATCATCATCATCATCCTCCTGACTCAGACCACGTACTGACGCTACCGCCTGTATCACAACATTAATACCAACTGTTATCATCATCATCATCATCATCCTGACTCAGACCACGTACTGACGCTACCGCCTGTATCACAACATTAATACCAACTGTTATCATCATCATCATCATCATCCTCCTGACTCAGACCACGTACTGACGCTACCGCCTGTATCACAACATTAATACCAACTGTTATCATCATCATCATCCTCCTGACTCAGACCACGCACTGACGCTACCGCCTGTATCACAACATTAATACCAACTGTTATCATCATCATCATCATCATCATCATCATCATCATCATCATCCTGACTCAGACCACGTACTGACGCTACCGCCTGTATCACAACATTAATACCAACTGTTATCATCATCATCATCATCATCCTGACTCAGACCACGCACTGACGCTACCGCCTGTATCACAACATTAATACCAACTGTTATCATCATCATCATCCTCCTGACTCAGACCACGTACTGACGCTACCGCCTGTATCACAACATTAATACCAACTGTTATCATCATCATCATCCTCCTGACTCAGACCACGCACTGACGCTACCGCCTGTATCACAACATTAATACCAACTGTTATCATCATCATCATCATCATCCTCCTGACTCAGACCACGTACTGATGCTACCGCCTGTATCACAACATTAATACCAACTGTTATCATCATCATCATCCTCCTGACTCAGACCACGTACTGACGCTACCGCCTGTATCACAACATTAATACCAACTGTTATCATCATCATCATCATCATCCTCCTGACTCAGACCACGTACTGATGCTACCGCCTGTATCACAACATTAATACCAACTGTTATCATCATCATCATCATCATCCTCCTGACTCAGACCACGTACTGACGCTACCGCCTGTATCACAACATTAATACCAACTGTTATCATCATCATCATCATCATCCTGACTCAGACCACGCACTGACGCTACCGCCTGTATCACAACATTAATACCAACTGTTATCATCATCATCATCATCATCCTGACTCAGACCACGCACTGACGCTACCGCCTGTATCACAACATGACTGTTATCATCATCATCATCATCATGACTCAGACCACGCACTGACGCTACCGCCTGTATCACAACATGACTGTTATCATCATCATCATCCTCCTGACTCAGACCACGCACTGACGCTACCGCCTGTATCACAACATTAATACCAACTGTTATCATCATCATCATCCTCCTGACTCAGACCACGCACTGACGCTACCGCCTGTATCACAACATTAATACCAACTGTTATCATCATCATCATCCTCCTGACTCAGACCACGTACTGACGCTACCGCCTGTATCACAACATTAATACCAACTGTTATCATCATCATCATCCTCCTGACTCAGACCACGCACTGACGCTACCGCCTGTATCACAACATTAATACCAACTGTTATCATCATCATCATCATCATCCTGACTCAGACCACGCACTGACGCTACCGCCTGTATCACAACATTAATACCAACTGTTATCATCATCATCATCATCATCATCCTGACTCAGACCACGTACTGACGCTACCGCCTGTATCACAACATTAATACCAACTGTTATCATCATCATCATCATCCTGACTCAGACCACGTACTGACGCTACCGCCTGTATCACAACATTAATACCAACTGTTATCATCATCATCATCATCATCCTCCTGACTCAGACCACGCACTGACGCTACCGCCTGTATCACAACATTAATACCAACTGTTATCATCATCATCATCATCATCCTCCTGACTCAGACCACGTACTGACGCTACCGCCTGTATCACAACATTAATACCAACTGTTATCATCATCATCATCATCATCCTCCTGACTCAGACCACGCACTGACGCTACCGCCTGTATCACAACATTAATACCAACTGTTATCATCATCATCATCATCATCCTGACTCAGACCACGCACTGATGCTACCGCCTGTATCACAACATTAATACCAACTGTTATCATCATCATCATCATCATCCTGACTCAGACCACGTACTGACGCTACCGCCTGTATCACAACATTAATACCAACTGTTATCATCATCATCATCATCATCCTCCTGACTCAGACCACGTACTGACGCTACCGCCTGTATCACAACATTAATACCAACTGTTATCATCATCATCATCATCCTCCTGACTCAGACCACGTACTGACGCTACCGCCTGTATCACAACATTAATACCAACTGTTATCATCATCATCATCCTCCTGACTCAGACCACGTACTGACGCTACCGCCTGTATCACAACATTAATACCAACTGTTATCATCATCATCATCCTCCTGACTCAGACCACGCACTGACGCCACAGCCTGTATCACAACATTAATACCAACTGTTATCATCATCATCATCATCATCCTGACTCAGACCACGCACTGACGCTACCGCCTGTATCACAACATTAATACCAACTGTTATCATCATCATCATCATCATCATCATCATCATCATCATCCTGACTCAGACCACGTACTGACGCTACCGCCTGTATCACAACATGACTGTTATCATCATCATCATCATCATCCTGACTCAGACCACGTACTGACGCTACCGCCTGTATCACAACATTAATACCAACTGTTATCATCATCATCATCATCATCATCCTGACTCAGACCACGCACTGACGCTACCGCCTGTATCACAACATTAATACCAACTGTTATCATCATCATCATCATCCTCCTGACTCAGACCACGCACTGACGCTACCGCCTGTATCACAACATTAATACCAACTGTTATCATCATCATCATCATCATCCTGACTCAGACCACGCACTGACGCTACCGCCTGTATCACAACATTAATACCAACTGTTATCATCATCATCATCATCCTCCTGACTCAGACCACGTACTGACGCTACCGCCTGTATCACAACATTAATACCAACTGTCATCATCATCATCATCATCATCCTGACTCAGACCACGCACTGACGCTACCGCCTGTATCACAACATTAATACCAACTGTTATCATCATCATCATCATCATCCTGACTCAGACCACGTACTGACGCTACCGCCTGTATCACAACATTAATACCAACTGTTATCATCATCATCATCATCATCATCCTCCTGACTCAGACCACGTACTGACGCTACCGCCTGTATCACAACATTAATACCAACTGTTATCATCATCATCATCATCCTGACTCAGACCACGCACTGACGCTACCGCCTGTATCACAACATGACTGTTATCATCATCATCATCATCCTCCTGACTCAGACCACGCACTGACGCTACCGCCTGTATCACAACATTAATACCAACTGTTATCATCATCATCATCCTCCTGACTCAGACCACGCACTGACGCTACCGCCTGTATCACAACATTAATACCAACTGTTATCATCATCATCATCCTCCTGACTCAGACCACGTACTGACGCTACCGCCTGTATCACAACATTAATACCAACTGTTATCATCATCATCATCATCATCCTCCTGACTCAGACCACGCACTGATGCTACCGCCTGTATCACAACATTAATACCAACTGTTATCATCATCATCATCATCATCCTGACTCAGACCACGTACTGACGCTACCGCCTGTATCACAACATGACTGTTATCATCATCATCATCCTCCTGACTCAGACCACGTACTGACGCTACCGCCTGTATCACAACATTAATACCAACTGTTATCATCATCATCATCATCATCCTCCTGACTCAGACCACGCACTGACGCTACCGCCTGTATCACAACATTAATACCAACTGTTATCATCATCATCATCATCATCCTGACTCAGACCACGTACTGACGCTACCGCCTGTATCACAACATTAATACCAACTGTTATCATCATCATCATCATCATCCTCCTGACTCAGACCACGTACTGACGCTACCGCCTGTATCACAACATTAATACCAACTGTTATCATCATCATCATCCTCCTGACTCAGACCACGCACTGACGCTACCGCCTGTATCACAACATGACTGTTATCATCATCATCATCATCCTGACTCAGACCACGCACTGACGCTACCGCCTGTATCACAACATTAATACCAACTGTTATCATCATCATCATCCTCCTGACTCAGACCACGCACTGACGCTACCGCCTGTATCACAACATGACTGTTATCATCATCATCATCCTCCTGACTCAGACCACGCACTGACGCTACCGCCTGTATCACAACATTAATACCAACTGTTATCATCATCATCATCATCATCCTGACTCAGACCACGTACTGACGCTACCGCCTGTATCACAACATTAATACCAACTGTTATCATCATCATCATCATCCTCCTGACTCAGACCACGTACTGACGCTACCGCCTGTATCACAACATGACTGTTATCATCATCATCATCATCTTCCTGACTCAGACCACGTACTGACGCTACCGCCTGTATCACAACATTAATACCAACTGTTATCATCATCATCATCATCCTCCTGACTCAGACCACGTACTGACGCTACCGCCTGTATCACAACATGACTGTTATCATCATCATCATCATCTTCCTGACTCAGACCACGTACTGACGCTACCGCCTGTATCACAACATTAATACCAACTGTTATCATCATCATCATCATCATCCTCCTGACTCAGACCACGTACTGACGCTACCGCCTGTATCACAACATTAATACCAACTGTTATCATCATCATCATCATCATCCTGACTCAGACCACGTACTGACGCTACCGCCTGTATCACAACATTAATACCAACTGTTATCATCATCATCATCCTCCTGACTCAGACCACGCACTGACGCTACCGCCTGTATCACAACATTAATACCAACTGTTATCATCATCATCATCATCATCCTGACTCAGACCACGCACTGACGCTACCGCCTGTATCACAACATTAATACCAACTGTTATCATCATCATCATCATCCTGACTCAGACCACGTACTGACGCTACCGCCTGTATCACAACATTAATACCAACTGTTATCATCATCATCATCCTCCTGACTCAGACCACGTACTGATGCTACCGCCTGTATCACAACATTAATACCAACTGTTATCATCATCATCATCATCATCCTCCTGACTCAGACCACGCACTGACGCTACCGCCTGTATCACAACATTAATACCAACTGTTATCATCATCATCATCCTCCTGACTCAGACCACGTACTGATGCTACCGCCTGTATCACAACATTAATACCAACTGTTATCATCATCATCATCCTCCTGACTCAGACCACGTACTGACGCTACCGCCTGTATCACAACATTAATACCAACTGTTATCATCATCATCATCATCATCCTGACTCAGACCACGTACTGACGCTACCGCCTGTATCACAACATTAATACCAACTGTTATCATCATCATCATCATCATCCTGACTCAGACCACGTACTGACGCTACCGCCTGTATCACAACATTAATACCAACTGTTATCATCATCATCATCCTCCTGACTCAGACCACGTACTGACGCTACCGCCTGTATCACAACATTAATACCAACTGTTATCATCATCATCATCCTCCTGACTCAGACCACGTACTGACGCTACCGCCTGTATCACAACATTAATACCAACTGTTATCATCATCATCATCATCATCCTGACTCAGACCACGTACTGACGCTACCGCCTGTATCACAACATTAATACCAACTGTTATCATCATCATCATCATCCTCCTGACTCAGACCACGTACTGACGCTACCGCCTGTATCACAACATTAATACCAACTGTTATCATCATCATCATCATCATCCTGACTCAGACCACGTACTGACGCTACCGCCTGTATCACAACATTAATACCAACTGTTATCATCATCATCATCATCCTCCTGACTCAGACCACGTACTGACGCTACCGCCTGTATCACAACATTAATACCAACTGTTATCATCATCATCATCATCATCCTGACTCAGACCACGTACTGACGCTACCGCCTGTATCACAACATTAATACCAACTGTTATCATCATCATCATCCTCCTGACTCAGACCACGCACTGACGCTACCGCCTGTATCACAACATTAATACCAACTGTTATCATCATCATCATCATCCTCCTGACTCAGACCACGCACTGACGCTACCGCCTGTATCACAACATTAATACCAACTGTTATCATCATCATCATCATCCTCCTGACTCAGACCACGTACTGATGCTACCGCCTGTATCACAACATTAATACCAACTGTTATCATCATCATCATCATCATCCTCCTGACTCAGACCACGTACTGACGCTACCGCCTGTATCACAACATTAATACCAACTGTTATCATCATCATCATCATCATCATCCTGACTCAGACCACGTACTGACGCTACCGCCTGTATCACAACATTAATACCAACTGTTATCATCATCATCATCATCATCCTCCTGACTCAGACCACGTACTGATGCTACCGCCTGTATCACAACATTAATACCAACTGTTATCATCATCATCATCCTCCTGACTCAGACCACGTACTGACGCTACCGCCTGTATCACAACATTAATACCAACTGTTATCATCATCATCATCATCTTCCTGACTCAGACCACGCACTGACGCTACCGCCTGTATCACAACATGACTGTTATCATCATCATCATCATCCTCCTGACTCAGACCACGTACTGACGCAACCGCCTGTATCACAACATTAATACCAACTGTTATCATCATCATCATCCTCCTGACTCAGACCACGCACTGACGCTACCGCCTGTATCACAACATTAATACCAACTGTTATCATCATCATCATCATCTTCCTGACTCAGACCACGTACTGATGCTACCGCCTGTATCACAACATTAATACCAACTGTTATCATCATCATCATCCTCCTGACTCAGACCACGCACTGACGCTACCGCCTGTATCACAACATTAATACCAACTGTTATCATCATCATCATCATCATCCTGACTCAGACCACGTACTGATGCTACCGCCTGTATCACAACATTAATACCAACTGTTATCATCATCATCATCATCCTCCTGACTCAGACCACGCACTGACGCTACCGCCTGTATCACAACATTAATACCAACTGTTATCATCATCATCATCATCATCATCCTGACTCAGACCACGTACTGACGCTACCGCCTGTATCACAACATTAATACCAACTGTTATCATCATCATCATCATCCTCCTGACTCAGACCACGCACTGACGCTACCGCCTGTATCACAACATTAATACCAACTGTTATCATCATCATCATCATCCTGACTCAGACCACGTACTGACGCTACCGCCTGTATCACAACATTAATACCAACTGTTATCATCATCATCATCCTCCTGACTCAGACCACGCACTGACGCTACCGCCTGTATCACAACATTAATACCAACTGTTATCATCATCATCATCATCCTGACTCAGACCACGTACTGACGCTACCGCCTGTATCACAACATTAATACCAACTGTTATCATCATCATCATCATCATCCTCCTGACTCAGACCACGCACTGACGCTACCGCCTGTATCACAACATTAATACCAACTGTTATCATCATCATCATCATCATCCTGACTCAGACCACGTACTGACGCTACCGCCTGTATCACAACATTAATACCAACTGTTATCATCATCATCATCCTCCTGACTCAGACCACGCACTGACGCTACCGCCTGTATCACAACATGACTGTTATCATCATCATCATCATCCTGACTCAGACCACGTACTGACGCTACCGCCTGTATCACAACATTAATACCAACTGTTATCATCATCATCATCCTCCTGACTCAGACCACGCACTGACGCTACCGCCTGTATCACAACATTAATACCAACTGTTATCATCATCATCATCCTCCTGACTCAGACCACGCACTGACGCTACCGCCTGTATCACAACATGACTGTTATCATCATCATCATCATCCTGACTCAGACCACGTACTGACGCTACCGCCTGTATCACAACATGACTGTTATCATCATCATCATCATCATCCTCCTGACTCAGACCACGCACTGACGCTACCGCCTGTATCACAACATGACTGTTATCATCATCATCATCATCATCCTCCTGACTCAGACCACGTACTGACGCTACCGCCTGTATCACAACATTAATACCAACTGTTATCATCATCATCATCCTCCTGACTCAGACCACGTACTGACGCTACCGCCTGTATCACAACATTAATACCAACTGTTATCATCATCATCATCCTCCTGACTCAGACCACGTACTGACGCTACCGCCTGTATCACAACATTAATACCAACTGTTATCATCATCATCATCCTCCTGACTCAGACCACGCACTGACGCTACCGCCTGTATCACAACATTAATACCAACTGTTATCATCATCATCATCATCTTCCTGACTCAGACCACGCACTGACGCTACCGCCTGTATCACAACATTAATACCAACTGTTATCATCATCATCATCATCATCCTGACTCAGACCACGTACTGACGCTACCGCCTGTATCACAACATTAATACCAACTGTTATCATCATCATCATCATCCTCCTGACTCAGACCACGTACTGACGCTACCGCCTGTATCACAACATTAATACCAACTGTTATCATCATCATCATCATCATCCTCCTGACTCAGACCACGTACTGACGCTACCGCCTGTATCACAACATTAATACCAACTGTTATCATCATCATCATCCTCCTGACTCAGACCACGCACTGACGCTACCGCCTGTATCACAACATTAATACCAACTGTTATCATCATCATCATCATCATCCTGACTCAGACCACGTACTGATGCTACCGCCTGTATCACAACATTAATACCAACTGTTATCATCATCATCATCATCCTCCTGACTCAGACCACGCACTGACGCTACCGCCTGTATCACAACATTAATACCAACTGTTATCATCATCATCATCATCATCATCCTGACTCAGACCACGTACTGACGCTACCGCCTGTATCACAACATTAATACCAACTGTTATCATCATCATCATCATCCTCCTGACTCAGACCACGCACTGACGCTACCGCCTGTATCACAACATTAATACCAACTGTTATCATCATCATCATCATCCTGACTCAGACCACGTACTGACGCTACCGCCTGTATCACAACATTAATACCAACTGTTATCATCATCATCATCCTCCTGACTCAGACCACGCACTGACGCTACCGCCTGTATCACAACATTAATACCAACTGTTATCATCATCATCATCATCCTGACTCAGACCACGTACTGACGCTACCGCCTGTATCACAACATTAATACCAACTGTTATCATCATCATCATCATCATCCTCCTGACTCAGACCACGCACTGACGCTACCGCCTGTATCACAACATTAATACCAACTGTTATCATCATCATCATCATCATCCTGACTCAGACCACGTACTGACGCTACCGCCTGTATCACAACATGACTGTTATCATCATCATCATCATCATCCTCCTGACTCAGACCACGCACTGACGCTACCGCCTGTATCACAACATGACTGTTATCATCATCATCATCATCATCCTCCTGACTCAGACCACGTACTGACGCTACCGCCTGTATCACAACATTAATACCAACTGTTATCATCATCATCATCCTCCTGACTCAGACCACGCACTGACGCTACCGCCTGTATCACAACATTAATACCAACTGTTATCATCATCATCATCATCTTCCTGACTCAGACCACGTACTGACGCTACCGCCTGTATCACAACATTAATACCAACTGTTATCATCATCATCATCATCATCCTCCTGACTCAGACCACGTACTGACGCTACCGCCTGTATCACAACATTAATACCAACTGTTATCATCATCATCATCCTCCTGACTCAGACCACGTACTGATGCTACCGCCTGTATCACAACATTAATACCAACTGTTATCATCATCATCATCCTCCTGACTCAGACCACGTACTGACGCTACCGCCTGTATCACAACATTAATACCAACTGTTATCATCATCATCATCCTCCTGACTCAGACCACGTACTGATGCTACCGCCTGTATCACAACATTAATACCAACTGTTATCATCATCATCATCCTCCTGACTCAGACCACGTACTGACGCTACCGCCTGTATCACAACATTAATACCAACTGTTATCATCATCATCATCATCATCCTGACTCAGACCACGTACTGACGCTACCGCCTGTATCACAACATGACTGTTATCATCATCATCATCATCATCATCCTCCTGACTCAGACCACGTACTGATGCTACCGCCTGTATCACAACATTAATACCAACTGTTATCATCATCATCATCCTCCTGACTCAGACCACGTACTGACGCTACCGCCTGTATCACAACATTAATACCAACTGTTATCATCATCATCATCATCATCCTGACTCAGACCACGTACTGACGCTACCGCCTGTATCACAACATTAATACCAACTGTTATCATCATCATCATCTTCCTGACTCAGACCACGTACTGACGCTACCGCCTGTATCACAACATTAATACCAACTGTTATCATCATCATCATCATCATCCTCCTGACTCAGACCACGCACTGACGCTACCGCCTGTATCACAACATTAATACCAACTGTTATCATCATCATCATCATCATCCTCCTGACTCGGACCACGTACTGACGCTACCGCCTGTATCACAACATTAATACCAACTGTTATCATCATCATCATCATCCTGACTCAGACCACGCACTGACGCTACCGCCTGTATCACAACATTAATACCAACTGTTATCATCATCATCATCATCATCCTCCTGACTCAGACCACGCACTGACGCTACCGCCTGTATCACAACATTAATACCAACTGTTATCATCATCATCATCCTCCTGACTCAGACCACGCACTGACGCTACCGCCTGTATCACAACATTAATACCAACTGTTATCATCATCATCATCCTCCTGACTCAGACCACGCACTGACGCTACCGCCTGTATCACAACATTAATACCAACTGTTATCATCATCATCATCATCATCCTCCTGACTCAGACCACGTACTGACGCTACCGCCTGTATCACAACATTAATACCAACTGTTATCATCATCATCATCCTCCTGACTCAGACCACGCACTGACGCTACCGCCTGTATCACAACATTAATACCAACTGTTATCATCATCATCATCATCATCATCCTGACTCAGACCACGCACTGACGCTACCGCCTGTATCACAACATTAATACCAACTGTTATCATCATCATCATCATCCTCCTGACTCAGACCACGTACTGACGCTACCGCCTGTATCACAACATTAATACCAACTGTTATCATCATCATCATCATCATCCTGACTCAGACCACGTACTGACGCTACCGCCTGTATCACAACATTAATACCAACTGTTATCATCATCATCATCCTCCTGACTCAGACCACGCACTGACGCTACCGCCTGTATCACAACATTAATACCAACTGTTATCATCATCATCATCCTCCTGACTCAGACCACGTACTGACGCTACCGCCTGTATCACAACATTAATACCAACTGTTATCATCATCATCATCCTCCTGACTCAGACCACGTACTGACGCTACCGCCTGTATCACAACATTAATACCAACTGTTATCATCATCATCATCATCATCCTGACTCAGACCACGTACTGACGCTACCGCCTGTATCACAACATTAATACCAACTGTTATCATCATCATCATCATCCTCCTGACTCAGACCACGTACTGACGCTACCGCCTGTATCACAACATTAATACCAACTGTTATCATCATCATCATCCTCCTGACTCAGACCACGCACTGACGCTACCGCCTGTATCACAACATTAATACCAACTGTTATCATCATCATCATCATCCTCCTGACTCAGACCACGTACTGACGCTACCGCCTGTATCACAACATTAATACCAACTGTTATCATCATCATCATCCTCCTGACTCAGACCACGCACTGACGCTACCGCCTGTATCACAACATTAATACCAACTGTTATCATCATCATCATCATCATCCTGACTCAGACCACGTACTGACGCTACCGCCTGTATCACAACATTAATACCAACTGTTATCATCATCATCATCATCATCATCCTGACTCAGACCACGCACTGACGCTACCGCCTGTATCACAACATTAATACCAACTGTTATCATCATCATCATCATCCTGACTCAGACCACGCACTGACGCTACCGCCTGTATCACAACATTAATACCAACTGTTATCATCATCATCATCATCATCCTGACTCAGACCACGTACTGACGCTACCGCCTGTATCACAACATTAATACCAACTGTTATCATCATCATCATCATCTTCCTGACTCAGACCACGTACTGATGCTACCGCCTGTATCACAACATTAATACCAACTGTTATCATCATCATCATCATCCTGACTCAGACCACGCACTGACGCTACCGCCTGTATCACAACATTAATACCAACTGTTATCATCATCATCATCATCCTCCTGACTCAGACCACGCACTGACGCTACCGCCTGTATCACAACATTAATACCAACTGTTATCATCATCATCATCATCCTCCTGACTCAGACCACGCACTGACGCTACCGCCTGTATCACAACATTAATACCAACTGTTATCATCATCATCATCATCCTGACTCAGACCACGTACTGACGCTACCGCCTGTATCACAACATTAATACCAACTGTTATCATCATCATAGTCCTCCTGACTCAGACCACGCACTGACGCTACCGCCTGTATCACAACATTAATACCAACTGTTATCATCATCATAGTCCTCCTGACTCAGACCACGCACTGACGCTACCGCCTGTATCACAACATTAATACCAACTGTTATCATCATCATCCTCCTCCTGACTCAGACCACGCACTGACGCCACAGCCTGTATCACAACATGACTGTTATCTAATCATCATCATCATCATAA
>NC_143046.1:14317500-14352500 GCF_057628025.1 Oncorhynchus mykiss | reverse complement strand
GGTAGAAGTGAGGGAGAAATGAGAGAGAAAGAAAGGCAGAGACTTGGGAGAAAGAGAGATAAATAATTAGAAAAAGGTGCAGAGATAGGTGAGAGAGAGAGAGAGAGAGAGAGAGAGAGCGAGAGAAGGAGCAGTAAAGGTAGAGATGGCTAGAGGTAAAGAGACAGAGAGAGCCCACCACTCCATCCTGGACTTGAACAGCCTCTATGACCAGGTCCACCTATACAAGGCAGCAGTGCCCAACACTCCACCCTGGACTTAACGACCAGGTCCACCTATACAAGGCAGCAGTGCCCACCTTTGCCCGGACCCTAAAGGACATCGCTCTCAAACGCAGCCCCAACACTTCACACAGGAGCAACAGATCAATAGACACCCTGTCCAGACCAGCGAGACACTCTCTCAGACCTGCGGGACCCCCCCCCTGGACCTACACATAGAGGATCCACGCCAAGAGGACCCACATCCAGACCACAACACTACCAGCCACCCCCCCCCCCCCCCAAGTCAACAAAGCCCACATCCCATTTAAGCACCTCAGATCAGACCCATATCCCTCCTGCCCACACAATGCCCCCCCACCCCTGCAAAGAGGGCCTCAACATGGAAGTCACACATACAGTGCCATGCGAAAGTATTCGGCCCCCTTGAACTTTGCGACCTTTTGCCACATTTCAGGCTTCAAACATAAAGATATAAAACTGTATTTTTTTGTGAAGAATCAACAACAAGTGGGACACAATCATGAAGTGGAACGACATTTATTGGATATTTCAAACTTTTTTAACAAATCAAAAACTGAAAAATTGGGCGTGCAAAATTATTCAGCCCCCTTAAGTTAATACTTTGTAGCGCCACCTTTTGCTGCGATTACAGCTGTAAGTCGCTTGGGGTATGTCTCTATCAGTTTTGCACATCGAGAGACTGAACATTTTTCCCATTCCTCCTTGCAAAACAGCTCGAGCTCAGTGAGGTTGGATGGAGAGCATTTGTGAACAGCAGTTTTCAGTTCTTTCCACAGATTCTCGATTGGATTCAGGTCTGGACTTTGACTTGGCCATTCTAACACCTGGATATGTTTATTTTTGAACCATTCCATTGTAGATGTTGCTTTATGTTTGGATCATTGTCTTGTTGGAAGACAAATCTCCGTCCCAGTCTCAGGTCTTTTGCAGACTCCATCAGGTTTTCTTCCAGAATGGTCCTGTATTTGGCTCCATCCATCTTCCCATCAATTTTAACCATCTTCCCTGTCCCTGCTGAAGAAAAGCAGGCCCAAACCATGATGCTGCCACCACCATGTTTGACAGTGGGGATGGTGTGTTCAGCTGTGTTGCTTTTACGCCAAACATAACGTTTTGCATTGTTGCCAAAAAGTTCAATTTTGGTTTCATCTGACCAGAGCACCTTCTTCCACATGTTTGGTGTGTCTCCCAGGTGGCTTGTGGCAAACTTTAAACTACACTTTTTATGGATATCTTTAAGAAATGGCTTTCTTCTTGCCACTCTTCCATAAAGGCCAGATTTGTGCAATATACGACTGATTGTTGTCCTATGGACAGAGTCTCCCACCTCAGCTGTCGATCTCTGAAGTTCATCCAGAGTGATCATGGGCCTCTTGGCTGCATCTCTGATCAGTCTTCTCCTTGTATGAGCTGAAAGTTTAGAGGGACGGCCAGGTCTTGGTAGATTTGCAGTGGTCTGATGCTCCTTCCATTTCAATATTATCGCTTGCACAGTGCTCCTTGGGATGTTTAAAGCTTGGGAAATCTTTTTGCATCCAAATCTGGCTTTAAACTTCTTCATAACAGTATCTCGGACCTGCCTGGTGTGTTCCTTGTTCTTCATGATGCTCTCTGCGCTTTTAACGGACCTCTGAGACTATCACAGTGCAGGTGCATTTATACGGAGACTTGATTACACACAGGTGGATTGTATTTATCATCATTAGTCATTTAGGTCAACATTGGATCATTCAGAGATCCTCACTGAACTTCTGGAGAGAGTTTGCTGCACTGAAAGTAAAGGGGCTGAATAATTTTGCACGCCCAATTTTTCAGTTTTTGATTTGTTAAAAAAGTTTGAAATATCCAATACATGTCGTTCCATTTCATGATTGTGTCCCACTTGTTGTTGATTCTTCACAAAAAAAATACAGTTTTATATCTTTATGTTTGAAGCCTGAAATGTGGCAAAAGGTCGCAAAGTTCAAGGGGGCCGAATACTTTCGCAAGGCACTGTACACCCAGGCTGTGAGCGGGCAAACAGGCCCAACCCCCACTCTTACACTAGCCCAAGTCAATGGAATGTACCAGATGCTGAGCAGGCTCTGCTCACACTTACTGGTCTAAGGCCAAACCACACAACTCATTTATGAATCACAAAGCCTTCACTATCTTATACTGGAATATCCAAGGCCTGAGGTCATCTGCCTTTGGCCTAAAGAGCAGGAACCTGGACTTTATCAAATAAATCAGAAATACAGACATTGTCATCCTACAAGAAACATGGTATAGAGGAGACTGACCCACTGGTTGCCCTCTAGGTTACAGAGTTGGTAGTCCAATCCACCAAACTACCAGGTGTGAAACAGAGAAGAGGGGTGTGCTAATATGGTATAGAGCAGCCCTAACTCACTCTATTATAGTAATCAAAACAGGAACATTTTACATCTGGCTAGAAATTCAAAAGGAAATGATCTCAACAGAGAAAAATGTCCTCCTGTGTGCTACCTATATCCTATATCCCCCCACTAGAATCCCCATACTTTAATGAAGACAGCTTCTCAATACTAGAGGGGGAGATCAATCATTTCTATGCCCAGAGACATGTACTAGTCTGTGGTGACCTAATTGTCAGAACTGGACAAGAGCCTGACACCCTCAGCACACAGGCGGACAAACACCTGCCTGCAAGTGACAGAATTCCCTTGCCCATATGCCCCACAAGGCACAACTATGACAACATAACCAACTAAAATGGGTCACAACTCCTGCAGCTCTGTCGCTTGCTGTCTACGTACATAGTCAATGGTAGGCTTCGAGGGGACTCCTATGGTAGGTACACCTATAGCTCATCTCTTGGCAGCAGTACTGTACAGTCGTGGCCAAAAGTTTTATTAATTTCCACAAAGTTTGCTACTTCAGTGACTTTATATATTTTTGTCAGATGTTACTATGGAATACTGAAGCATAATTACAAGCATTTCATATGTGTCAAAGGCTGTTATTGACAGGTAGAGAGGTATAGAGAGGTATAGACATATTTAGATGTATGTTTGTGGTATTGTTTTGTTTTTTTGATGTTGATGCAAACAGTCAATATTTGCAGTGTTGACCCTTCTTTTTCAAGACCTCTGCAATCTGCCCTGGCATGCTGTCAATTAACTTCTGGGCCATATCCTGACTGATTGTCACGTTCTGACCTTTATTTCCTTTGTTTTGTATTTATTTAGTATGGTCAGGGCGTGAGTTGGGTGGGCAGTCTATGTTTGTTTTTCTAGGTTTTGGGTATTTCTATGTTTCGGCCTAGTATGGTTCTCAATCAGAGGCAGGTGTCAGTAGTTGTCTCTGATTGAGAATCATACTTAGGTAGCCTGGGTTTCACTGTGTGTTTGTGGGTGATTGTTCCTGTCGCTGTGTTTGCACCAGATAGGACTGTTTTGGGTTTTCACGTTTCTTGTTAGTTTGTTCATGTGAAGTGCTTTATTAAACATGAATCAAAATAACCACGCTGCGCTTTGGTCCGCCTCTCCTTCAAGTCAAGAAAACCGTTACACTGATGGCAGCCCATTCTTGAATAATCAATGCTTGGAGTTTGTCAGAATTTGTGGGTTTTTGTTTGTCCACCCGCCTCTTGAGGATTGACCACAAGTTCTCAATGGGATTAAGGTCTGGGGAGTTTCCTGGCCATGGAACCAAAATATCAATGTTTTGTTCCCCGAGCCACTTAGTTATCACTTTTGTCTTATGGCAAGGTGCTCCATCATGCTGGAAAAGGCATTGTTCGTCACCAAACTGTTCCTGGATGGTTGGGAGAAGTTGCTCTCGGAGGATGTGTTGGTACCATTCTTTATTAATGGCTGTGTTCTTAGGCAAAATTGTGAGAGAGCCCACTCCCTTGGCTGAGAAGCAACCCCACACATGAATGGTCTCAGGATGCTTTACTGTTGGCATAACACAGGACTGATGGTAGCGCTCACCTTGTCTTCTCCGGACAAGCTTTTTTCCAGATGCCCCAAACAATCGGAAAGGGGATTCATCAGAGAAAATGACTTTACCCCAGTCCTCAGCAGTCCAATCCCTGTACCTTCTGCAGAATATAAGTCTGTTCCTGATGTTTTTCCTGGAGAGAAGTGGCTTCTTTGCTGCCCTTCTTGACACCAGGCCATCCTCCAAAAGTCTTTGCCTCACTGTGCATGCAGATGCACTCACACCTGCCTGCTGCCATTCCTGAGCAAGCTCTGTACTGGTGGTGCCCCGATCCCGCAGCTGAATCAACTTTAGCTGGACTTTCTTGGGCGCCCTGAAGCCTTCTTCACAACAATTGATTCACTCTCCTTGAAGTTCTTGATGATTCGATAAATGGTTGATTTAGGTGCAATCTTACTGGCAGCAATATCCTTGCCTGTGAAGCCCTTTTTGTGCAAAGCAATGATGATGGCACATGTGTCCTTGCGGGTAACCATGGTTGACAGAGGAAGAACAAGGATTCTAAGCACCACACTCCTTTTGAAGCTTCCAGTCTGTTATTCGAACTCAATCAGCATGACAGAGTGATCTTCAGCCTTGTCCTCGTCAACACTCACACCTGTGTTAATGAGATAATCACTTACATGATGTTAGCTGGACCTTTTGTGGCAGGGCTGAAATGCAGTGGAAATGTTTTTGGGGGGATTCAGTTCATTTGCATGGCAAAGAGGGACTTTGCAATTAATTGTAATTACCCATTGAAGAATCCATAGAATCTAACCACTTCTGGGAAAATTGGAAAACTAAACAAACAACAACATAAAGAGGTATCTATCTAAAATGGAGATGTATTGGTAAACCACTTCTCCAATCCTTTTGGCTCTGTAACAAATAACAACATAAAGAGGTATCTATCTAAAATGGAGATGTATTGATAAACCACTTCTCCAATCCTTTTGGCTCTATAACAAACAACAAAAACATTAACATGATCAAATACAAATCTTAGAATAAACTATTAAAGACTACCAGAACCCACTGGATTCTCCAATTACATTGAATGAACTACAGGACAAAATACAAACCCTCCAACCCAAAAAGGCCTGTGGTGTTGATGGTATCCTCAATGAAATGATCAAATATACAAACCAAAAATTCCAACTGGCTATACTAAAACTCTTGAACATCATCCTTAGCTCTGGCATCTTCCCCAATATTTGGAACCAAGGACTGATCACCCCAATCCACAAAGGTGTAGACAAATTTGACCCCATTAACTACCGTGGGATATGAGTAAAATCCTCTGCATGATCATTAACAGCCCACAAAATGAGGTGGAAACTGAGCTGCACTTCCTAACCTCCTGCCAAATGTATGACCATATTAGAGACACATATTTCACTCAGATTACACAGACCCACAAAGAATTCAAAAACAAACCCGATTTTGATAAATTCTATTGGGTGAAATACCACAGTGTGCCAACAGCAGCAAGATTTGTGACCTGTTGCCACAAGAAAAGGGCAACCAGTGAAGAACAAACACCATTGTAAATACAATCCACATTTATGTTTATTTATTTTCCCTTTTGTACTTTAACCATTTGCACATCATTACAACACTGTATATAGACATAATATGACATTTGTAATGTCTTTATTGTTTTGAAACTTCTGTGAGTGTAATGTTTACTGTTCATTTTTATTGTTTATTTCACTTTCGTATATTATCTACTGCACTTGCTTTGGCAATGTTAACATGTTTCCCATGCCAATAAAGCCCCTTGAACTGAACGGTACTGAATTAAGAGCAGCGCTATCTCACTCACAGCCAGGCTGGTGGTGTGTTCAGGCCTCGGCCTAGAAATCACTATTACCCACAAGGTTTTGATTAAATCAATCGTTTTCTCAGCTCTCTGCTCTCTCCATGTTGTTTCTCAGGCTTGATGTTAAACATCCAGCCTGGATGAGATGAATTCATCCTACTGCACTACTTAGTCTTTACAAGGAGTGCAGAAGGGACTGTGTGTGTGTGATTTACGTCAGACACAGACTGAAGGGAGAGGCTTGGTATCTTATTCATACATGATCTTATACATGACTAATGCAGGACATTTTAAAACACTTCCTCCAGCCTAGCCAGGTAATACCTGGTAGCATTTCATTATGTCTCCTATACACACACACACACACACACACACACACACACACACACACACACACACACACACACACACACACACACACACACACACACACACACACACACACACACACACACACACACACACACACACACACACACACACACACAACGCAAGCATCGCACACAGCGTCACCACTGGGACGTCATTCATCTAGTGCTACCAGTGACTCAGTGATAGAGGCCAATTCTTCAAACTTTCGCTAACTGTAAGGAGTAAGAAGCCAAGGTGATCTGTCTGAGACATGATGGCTTCAGACTATTAAAGGACGTTCTCTGTGTCAGAGACATGTTGGCTTTAGAGTATTAAAGGTCGTTCTTGGTCTGGACCTCCTTTGAAGGAGTTATTTTAAGAAGAGTCCAACGTCAAAGTGTGTTATAGTTGCTAAAATAATAATATGTTTTGATAGAATAGATAATAACTGCAGTTTTACATGTTATATCACCCCTATATGTTGCCCCAGGGATATCACCCCTATATGTTGCCCGAGGGATATCACCCCTATATGTTGCCCCAGGGATATCACCCCTATATGTTGTCCCAGGGATATCACCCCTATATGTTGTCCCAGGGATATCACCCCTATATGTTGTCCCAGGGATATCACCCCTATATGTTGTCCCAGGGATATCACCCCTATATGTTGTCCCAGGGATATCACCCCTATATGTTGCCCCAGGGATATCACCCCTATATGTTGCCCCAGGGATATCACCCCTATATGTTGTCCCAGGGATATCACCCCTATATGTTGTCCCAGGGATATCACCCCTATATGTTGTCCCAGGGATATCACCCCTATATGTTGTCCCAGGGATATCACCCCTATATGTTGTCCCAGGGATATCACCCCTATATGTTGTCCCAGGGATATCACCCCTATATGTTGTCCCAGGGATATCACCCCTATATGTTCTCCCAGGGATATCACCCCTATATGTTGTCCCAGGGATATCACCCCTATATGTTGTCCCAGGGATATCACCCCTATATGTTGTCCCAGGGATATCACCCCTATATGTTGCCCCAGGGATATCACCCCTATATGTTGTCCCAGGGATATCACCCCTATATGTCGTCCCAGAGATATCACCCCTATATGTTGTCCCAGTGATATCACCCCTATATGTTGTCCCAGGGATATCACCCCTATATGTTGTCCCAGTGATATCACCCCTATATGTTGTCCCAGTGATATCACCCCTATATGTCGTCCCAGAGATATCACCCCTATATGTTGTCCCAGTGATATCACCCCTATATGTTGTCCCAGGGATATCACCCCTATATGTTGTCCCAGGGATATCACCCCTATATGTCCCATAACCAGGTGTTCTTCTTACCTTCTCATATTTCCCTCCAATTGGCAGGGAGTTCTTTGACACGTCCACCTCAGTTCCGTCTTTGTAGTAGAGCTTGATGTGTTCCTCCTCATGTCCATGCTCTCTCTTCATGGACTGCATGCTGGAGAAGATGTCCTTCCTACTGCTGCCTGGGCCGCTACCCGCTTTGGCCTCTTTCCTGGTGGGGATCATTATAAAGGTTTTCCTTCAGGCTTCCAGTCAATTGATAATCTGTTCCCCTGAACGATAACATCTTGTTATGAAAATTATTTATATTTCTATTTGAGTTTGCAAGAAAGGCATTTCACTGTACATGCGCATGGGACATTAAAACTTTAAATTAATTTCTATTTCGTCTAGATTTACAACTTTAGATTGTAACAGCTTACTTCGCAAATACACTCTGCATTCGGAAAGTATTCAGACCATTTGACCTTTTTCACATTTTGTTACATTACAGCCTTCTTCTAAAATTGATTAAATAAAAAATGTTCCTCATCAATCTACACACAATACACCATAATGACATCACAATACCCCATAATGACATCACAATACCCCATAATGACATCACAATACACCATAATGACATCACAATACACCATAATGACAAAGCGAAAACAGGTTATTTACTTAACTATTCAGACCCTTTGCTATGAGACTCAAAATTGAGCTCAGGTGCATCCTGTTTCCATTGATCATCCTTGAGATGTTTCTACAACTTGATTGGAGTCCACCTGTGGTAAATTCAATTGATCGGACATGATTTGGAAAGGCACACACTTGTCTATCTATATAAGTTCCCACAGTTGACAGTGCATGTCAGAGCATGCACGAAGGAATTGTTCGTAAAGCTCTGAGACAGGATTGTGTCAGGCACAGATCTGGGGAAGGGTACAAAAACATTTCTGCAGCATTGAAGGTCCCCAAGAACACAGTGGCCTCCATCATTCTTAAATGGAATAGTTTGGAACCACCAAGACTATGCCTAGAGTTGGCCGCCCGGTCAAATTCAGCAATCAGGGGAGAAGGGCCTTGGTCAGGGAAGTGACCAAAAACCCGATGGTCACTCTGACAGAGCTCCAGACTTCCTCTGTGGAAATGGGAGAATCTTCCAGAAGGACAACCATCTCTGCAGCACTTGACCAATCAGGCCTTTATGGTAGAGTGTCCAGACTGAAGCCACTCCTCAGTAAAAGGCACATGACAGCCCGTTGGAATTTTCCAAAAGGCACCTAAAGACTCTCAGACCATAAGAAACAATATTCTCTGGTCTGATGAAACCAAGATTGAACTATTTGGCCTAATTGCCAAGCGTCACGTCCTGAGGAAACCTGTCACCATCCCTATGGTGAAGCATGGTGGTGGAAGCATCATGCTGTGGGGATGTTTTTCTGCGGCAGGGACTTGGAGACTAGTCAGGATCGAGTGAATGATGAACGGAGCAAAGTACAGAGAGATCCTTGATGAAAACCCGCTCCAGAGAACTCAAGACCTCAGACTGGGGTGAAGGTTCACCTTCCAACAGGACAACGACCCTAAGCACTCTACCAGGACAACACAGGAGTGGCTTTGGGACAAATCTCTAAATGTCTTTGAGTGGCCAAGCCAGTGGCCGGACTTGAGCCGGATTGAACTTCTCTGGAGAGAACTATAAATAGCTATGGAGCAACGGTCCCCATCCAACCTGACAGAGCTTGAGAGGATCTGCAGAGAAGAATGGGAGAAACTCCCCAAATGCAGGTGCACCAATTTTTTAGTGTCATACCTAAGAATACTTGATGCTGCAATCGCTGCCAAAGGAGCTTCAACAAAGTACTGAGTAAAGGGCCTGAATACTTATGTAAATGTCAGATTTTATTTTTTATACAGTACTAATATAAATATTTGGATACAGCAACTGTGCTTTTTATTTATTTTTTACTATTTTCTACATTGTAGAATAATATTGAAGACATCAAAACTATGAAATAACACATGGAATCATGAAGTAACCAAAAAAATGTTAGACAAACATTTTATATTTGAGATTCTTCAAAGTAACCACCCTTTGCCTTGATGACAGCTTTGCACATTCTTGGAATTCTTTCAACCAGCATCATGAGGTAGTCACATGGAATGCATTTCAATTAACAGGTGTGCCTTGTTAAAAGTTAATTTGTGGATGTCACACCCTGACCATAGTTTACTTTGTATATTTCTATGTTGTGGTTGGTCAGGGTGTGATCTGAGTGGGCATTCTATGTTACATGTCTAGTTTGTCCAGTTCTATGTTCGGCCTGATATGGTTCTCAATCAGAGGCAGGTGTTCGTCATTGTCTCTGATTGGGAACCATATTTAGGTAGCCTGGGTTTCACTGTGTGTTTGTGGGTGATTGTTCCTGTCTATGTGTTTTCACCAGATAGGCTGTTTAGGTTTTCGTTACGTTCATTACGTCCTTTATTTTTGTAGTGTTTGTATTGATTCGTGTTTTACGTTTGTTCATTAAAACATGGATCGAAATCTACACGCTGCATTTTGGTCCGACTCTCCTTCACATACAGAAAACCGTTACAGTGGAATTTATTTCCTTCTTAATGCGTTTGAGCCAATCAGTTTTATTGTGACAAGGTATACAGAAGCTAGCCCTATTTGTTAAAAGACCAAGTCCATATTGTGGCAAGAACATCTTAAATAAGCAAAGACAAACGACAGTCCATCATTACCTTAAGACATGAAGGTCAGTCAGTCCGAAAGATTTCAAGAACTTTGAAAGTTTCTTCAAGTGCAGCAGCAAAAACCATTATGCGCTACAATGAAACTGGCTCTCATGAGGACTGCCACAGGAAAGGAAGACTCAGAGGGACATCTGCTGCAGAGGATAAGTTCATTAGAGTTAAGCACGGAGGAGGAGGAGTGATGGTGTGGGGGTGCTTTGCTGGTGACACTGTCAGTGATTTATTTAGAATTCAAGGCACACTTAACCAGCATGGCTACCACAGCATTCTGCAGCGATACGCCATCCCATCTGGTTTGCACTTAGTGGGACTATCATTTGTTTTTCAACAGGACAATGATCGAAAACACACCTCCAGGTTGTGTAAGAGTTATTTGACCAAGAAGGAGAGTGATGGATTGCTGCATCAGATGACCTGGCCTCCACAATCACCCGACCTCAACCCAATCGAGATAGTTTGTAATAAGTCGGACCAGAGAGTGAAGGAAAAGCAGCCAACAAGTGCTCAGCATGTGTGGGAAGTCCTTCAAGACTGTTAGAAAAGCATTCCAGGTGAAGCTGGTTGAGAGAATGCCAATAGTGTGCAAAGCTGTCATCAAGGCAAAGGGTGGCTACTTTGAAGAATTAAAAATATAACATATATTTTGATTTGTTTAATACTTTTTTGGTTACTACATGATTCCATATGTGTTATTTCATTGTGTTGATGTCTTCACTATTATTCTATGTAGAACTTTAATTAGTAGGAGTGTCTGTACTTTGGGATTGGTACTGTACTTTTGCTGTACATTTCTACAAAACAGTTTTTGCTTTGATATTTTGGGGTATTGTGTGTAGATTGATGAGGGGGAAAAAACAATTGAACACATTTTAGAATAGGGTTGTAATGTAACAAAATGTGGAAAAAGGGGAGGGGTCTGAATACTTTCTGAATGGTAGGATTCACACCTCCTACCAGCTCACTATGTGTGGCACCCACCTGGCAGCAGCACTAACAACACTGCTATGGAATAACAGGTGATGTTATTACCCAAGAGCATCATTAATGCCTTCTATTTGAAACAGACAACTCTTTACCACTTTGTCTGTACTTTATGGAATACATAGAGAATACATACTCTCTAATGTAGCACCCATCTGGGTGATGAAACATGGCAGCCATTTTGTGCCTATCAGAGAGCTCACTAACCTGGTGATGTTGATGAAACATGGCAGCCATTTTGTGCCTATCAGAGAGCTCACTAACCTGGTGATGTTGAGGTAGTTGAGCAGCTCTCTCTGGTTGAAGCCTTTCTTTAATAACCTGTTGGTCTGTCTGGGTCCCACCTGGGGCACGGCCCGGCTGCCTTTAGCTGGGGACGCGTCCGGGCGCTCCACTAGGCTACCTACACTACCCATACTGCACCGGGCCAGTAGGGCTGTGGGCCGGGTAGGGGTCGAGTAGGGGTCACGGAATGTCTTGCTGGGGTCACGGCTCAGAGGAAGGGTCTGGACCGATGTTGCCATTGGTTACAGGACAGGGTGGCCACGTGGAGAACTCTTGAGGTAGAGGAAGAGAGCAAAGAAGAGAGGAAGAAAGAGGTTGAGAATCAGAGAATGGACATAAACAAACTTATTCAGAACCCTGTAAAATATATTTGGCATCATGAACCATCATCACCATGATAACCTCCTATTCACCTTCTAACTGTAATATCGTATCTCTATAGCAACACGAACCATCATTACCATGATAACCTCCTATTCACCTTCTAACAGTAATATCTTATCTCTATGGCAACACGAACCATCATCACCTTGATAACCTCCTATTCACCTTCTAACTGTAATATTGTATCTCTATGGCAACACGAACCATCATTACCATGATAACCTCCTATTCACCTTCTAACAGTAATATCTTATCTCTATGGCAACACGAACCATCATCACCATGATAACCTCCTATTCACCTTCTAACTGTAATATCTTATCTCTATGGCAACACGAACCATCATCACCATGATAACCTCCTATTCACCTTCTAACTGTAATATCTTATCTCTATGGCAACACGAACCATCATCACCTTGATAACCTCCTATTCACCTTCTAACTGTAATATCTTATCTCTATGGCAACACGAACCATCATCACCATGATAACCTCCTATTCACCTTCTAACTGTAATATCTTATCTCTATGGCAACACGAACCATCATCACCATGATAACCTCCTATTCACCTTCTAACTGTAATATCTCTATGGCAACACGAACCAGCATTACCATGATAACCTCCTATTCACCTTCTAACTGTAATATCTTATCTCTATGGCAACACGAACCATCATTACCATGATAACCTCCTATTCACCTTCTAACTGTAATTCTTATCTCTATGGCAACACGAACCATCATCACCATGATAACCTCCTATTCACCTTCTAACTGTAATATCTTATCTCTATGGCAACACGAACCATCATATCCAAGACCAAGTCCACACTTTATTGGATTGTTTACAGTTTTCAGCTCTCTGTCTGTCTTCCTCTGATCACTTAACTCCTGCACTCTAGTGGTTAATAAAGCATAATAACTAGTATCATGATTCTTAATGAGGTGGTCCCATTCCCTCTGTCTTCCTCAGTATTCCCCCATAGCCTTTACCCTAGTTACTAGTCTGTTGTTGATGTGAATTCTAGTCAAACTCCTCCTGTCTTTTTCCCTGTCTGGCTTTATATCTCCTCTCTCAGGGCATGACTTGACATGTGCCACTTCTCTGTCATCAGCTGTGTGTGTGTGTATGTGTGTGTGTGTGTGTGTGTGTGTGTGTGTGTGTGTGTGTGTGTGTGTGTCGAGGCAGTTTTTTTTAGTCAGTGACCGACCTAAAATCTTTCGAATTTTTCACGACACACCAAATGTAAAAATCAACACTAAGCCAGCTAAATGGAAAAATCAACACGTTTTACTAAGCCAGCTAAATGGAAAAATCAACACGTTTTTACTAAGCCAGCTAAATGGAAAAATCAACACGTTTTTACTAAGCCAGCTAAATGGAAAAATCAACACGTTTTTACTAAGCCAGCTAAACTGTGATCTGGTAGTAATAAGTGTAGGTTAAACCATGGCATAGTGCACAACAACCATACGGTTCAACCACACTCTACTACTAGCTCATCATAGAACAACACTAAACATAACCACAACACTTTCCTACAGTTGTTAAAGCCTTCAAATCCCACATAACGCATGTTCTTCCTGTCAGAGACACCTCATGCTTTTTGAAATGGTAGAAACGAGATGTAAGCTAAAAGAGAAGATTACAGATGTAGAGTGTGTGTGTGTGTGTGTGTGTGTGCGTGTGTGCGCGTGTGTGTGTGTGAGTGAGCCTCTTGGGGAAGAGGAGCAGAGAACATATCCACCATCAGAAGCTTGTTATGTAACTGTGTATGTGTGTGTGTGTGTGTGTGTGTGTGTGTGTTCTCCCTCTGTGATGCTACTGACTACAGTAAATCCTATTTGTCTGATAAAGAGGCAGGGTGCTTTGATTCAGGCAGCAGAGACGAGCAAGGATGTGCCTTTATAACCAGGGCAACCCTGCTGTACTTCCTACAGTGCCAGGTAGTCTAGTGGTTAGAGCGTTGGGACAGTAACCGTAAAGGTTGCTGGATCAAATCCCAGAGCTGACAAAAATATGCTGTTCTCCACCTGAGCAAGGCAGTTAACCCGCTGTTCCCCGGGGGCTGAAGACGTGGATGTCCATTAAGGCAGTTAACCCGCTGTTCCCCGGGGGCTGAAGACGTGGATGTCCATTAAGGCAGTTAACCCGCTGTTCCCCGGGGGCTGAAGACGTGGATGTCCATTAAGGCAGTTAACCCGCTGTTCCCCGGGGGCTGAAGACGTGGATGTCCATTAAGGCAGTTAACCCGCTGTTCCCCGGGGGCTGAAGACGTGGATGTCCATTAAGGCAGTTAACCCGCTGTTCCCCGGGGGCTGAAGACGTGGATGTCCATTAAGGCAGTTAACCCGCTGTTCCCCGGGGGCTGAAGACGTGGATGTCCATTAAGGCAGCCCTCTGCACCTCTCTGATTCAGAGGGGTTGGTTTAAATGCAGAAGACGGTTGAAGGCGTTCCTTTCCCTTACCGTATCCAATTGATTTATTATTTCCCTTCCGATTTCTTTCAAATAACACGATCAATTCAGTCAGCGCATCCTATTGACCACGCCTTCTATAGTTATTCAGTGGTCATATTAATGACTATACAGTACAGTGTAACCAGTGTAACCATCCACTGTGGTTATTCAGTGGTCATATCAATGACTATACAGTAGAGTGTAACCTACTATAGCACACTGGTTATTCAGTGGTCATATTAATGACTGTATGGTATGTCATGCTAACCTACGTGCTAGCTTCCGGCATCTGTTCAACAATACTAATGCAAAGTTGACCTTGTTTTTGATCTTTAATGGGCAGAATGTGAGGAATGATTGGCCATACATAGTCTAGTGGTTTTTCTGGTATGTTCTGAACTACTTAAAACAATTACAGAGTCAGAGGGAGGAGACTTCCTCCATTTCTCCATCCTCTCTCTTTATTCCCCCCTCCCCCTCCATTTCTCCATCCTCTCTCTTTATTCCCCCCTCCCTCCCTCCCCCTCCATTCCTCCATCCTCTCTCTTTATTCCCCCTCCATTCCTCCATCCTCTCTCTTTATTCCCCCCTCCCTCCCCCTCCATTCCTCCATCCTCTCTCTTTATTCCCCCTCCCTCCCTCCCCCTCCATTCCTCCATCCTCTCTCTTTATTCCCCCTCCCTCCCTCCCCCTCCATTCCTCCATCCTCTCTCTTTATTCCCCCTCCCTCCCTCCCCCTCCATTCCTCCATCCTCTCTCTTTATTCCCCCTCCCTCCCTCCCCCTCCATTCCTCCATCCTCTCTCTTTATTCCCCCTCCCTCCCTCCCCTCCATTCCTCCATCCTCTCTCTTTATTCCCCCCTCCATTCCTCCCCCTCCATTCCTCCATCCTCTCTCTTTATTCCCCCTCCCTCCCTCCCCTTCATTCCTCCATCCGCTCTCTTTATTCCTCCCTCTCCTATATCTCTCTCCATTCCTCCCCCTCCTCTCTCTCTCCATTCCTCCCTCTCCTCTCTCTCTCTCTCCATTCCTCCCTCTACTCTCTCTCTCTCTCTCCATTCCTCCCTCTCTCCGCTCATTAAGGATCTCTATTGATTCCACCCTGTTGACCCCTTTCTCTTTCCACGAGGATAAACACACACTATGGCCTTTAACCACACACACACACACACACACACACACACACACACACACACACACACACACACACACACACATGAGTCTTCAGACCATAAACATCGGGGGAGTGTAAACACACACACATTGTTCTGAGCCAGTAATAATGACCACCTCTTTAATATAACCCCCCCACAGCCCTCATGTTGTCACTGGCTGGTTTCAACATCCAGTGGTAACTATGTCTAGTCTGATCCTCCATTACTGGTAGACAGTAGAGATGCAGTAATGCTGCAGAAACACTGCTGTAATCATAAAACCAGGCCAGGTCACTTCTCAGTCTGTCCCAAAATAGAGCCAGCAACACACGCACACACACACACACACACACACACACACACACACACACACACACACAGCATAATTTATGTATGAACCTGCGCACACACACCACAAAGTGTATATTAAAGCTGGGAAGATAAACAGAAAATGATCGACACCGACCGCGTATTGCTTAGGCATTTACCTGATATCATTACGATAAGTAGCCTATACTAGAGAAATGAGAAGTTGGAAATGAAATGAGTTTGCTAATATGGGTGATAGTTAATGGAACAATTGATGGCTACAACCATCAAACTGTGGTGCACATTACTGTTATAAACTGTGGAGCACATTACTGTTATAAACTGTGGAGCACATTACTGTTATAAACTGTGGAGCACATTACTGTTACAAACTGTGGAGCACATTACTGTTATAAACTGTGGAGCACATTACTGTTATAAACTGTGGAGCACATTACTGTTATAAACTGTGGAGCACATTACTGTTACAAACTGTGGAGCACATTACTGTTATAAACTGTGGAGCACATTACTGTTATAAACTGTGGAGCACATTACTGTTATAAACTGTGGAGCACATTACTGTTATAAACTGTGGAGCACATTACTGTTATAAACTGTGGAGCACATTACTGTTATAAACTGTGGAGCACATTACTGTTATACTGTGGAGCACATTACTGTTATAAACTGTGGAGCACATTACTGTTACAAACTGTGGAGCACATTACTGTTATAAACTGTGGAGGACATTACTGTTACAAACTGTGGTGTACATTACTGTTATAAACTGTGGAGCACATTACTGTTATAAACTGTGGTGCACATTACTGTTATAAACTGAGGAGCACAACACTGTTATAAACTGTGGAGCACATTACTGTTATAAACTGTGGAGCACATTACTGTTATAAACTGTGGAGCACATTACTGTTATAAACTGTGGAGCACATTACTGTTATAAACTGAGGAGCACATTACTGTTATAAACTGAGGAGCACATTACTGTTATACTGTGGAGCACATTACTGTTATAAACTGTGGAGCACATTACTGTTATAAACTGTGGAGCACATTACTGTTATAAACGTTTCGTTCTATTTATTATCAATTCAAGCAATTTATCACAATATGGACGTCCAGCTCTAGTGTGTATGTGCACATGCACACACACAGTACTCTGTCTGGCTAGGTAGGGAGCAGCTGCTTCAACATCTCCCATGTTTCCCCCCAGTGTAATCAACATTTATCAAGTGATGTACTGGTGGCCTCAATTGGTGGCCTCAATAATTATGTAAATGGTGAGAGACAGAGACAGAGAGAGAGAGAGTGACAGCGAGACAGAGACAGAGACAGAGAGAGAGAGAGAGAGAGAGAGAGAGAGTGACAGCGAGACAGACAGAGAGAGAGAGTGAGAGAGAGTGACAGCGAGACAGAGAGAGAGAGAGAGAGTGACAGCGAGACAGAGACAGAGACAGAGACAGAGAGAGAGAGAGAGAGAGAGAGTGAGAGAGAGTGACAGCGAGACAGAGAGAGAGTGACAGCGAGACAGAGACAGAGACAGAGACAGAGAGAGAGAGAGAGTGACAGCGAGACAGAGACAGAGACAGAGACAGAGAGAGAGAGAGAGAGTGAGAGAGAGTGACAGCGAGACAGAGAGAGAGAGAGAGTGACAGCGAGACAGAGACAGAGACAGAGACAGAGAGAGAGAGAGAGTGACAGCGAGACAGAGACAGAGACAGAGACAGAGAGAGAGAGAGAGAGAGAGAGAGAGAGAGAGAGTGACAGCGAGACAGAGACAGAGAGTGAGAGAGAGTGACAGCGAGACAGAGAGAAAGAAATAAAAAAAGAGAAAGAGAGAGAAAGAAAGAGAGAAAAAGAAAGAGAGAGAAAGCGGGAGAGAGCGCAAGAGAGAGAGAAAGAGAAAGAGAGAGAGAAAGAGAGAGAGAGAGAAAAAGAAAGGGAGGGAGAGTGAGACACAGAGAGAGAGAAGAGAAAGCCACTATAGCTGTATAGCTGAAGGCTCTCAGCCAGAGGGAGATCAAAGAGAGAGATACTCGGAAAGCTCATGTTTATATTAATGAGCTAGCTAGCCTAACTATTTCCCTTCCCTAAAACATTCCACTCTGACTACTACAACCTTCATCCGCTATCATACAGATTCAACCACTAACCCTGACCCCTAACCTTAACCCTAAACTGATGAACAAGTAGCACCTGCATTTGCTCATCCGTTCTGATGATACTGACACATTGTCCGTTCTACCAGAGTCATCTGGTGACCAGTAGCATCCTAGTTTTATAAAGTAGGTCGAGTCATTCTCATTTCAAATACGGATCTACAGTGCATTCGGGAGGTATTCAGACCCCTTGACTTTTCCCTCATCAATCTACACACAATACCTCATAATGACAAAGCAAAAACAGATTTTTATACATTTTTGCAAATGTATTAAAAATACAAAACTGAAATATCACATTTACATAAATATTCAGACCCTTTATTCAGTACTTGAAGCACCTTTGGCAGGGATTATAGCCTCAAATCTTCTTGGGTATGACTCTACAAGCTTGGCACACCTGTATTTGAGGAGTTTCTCCCATTCTTCTCTGCAGATCCTCTCAAGCTCTGTCAGGTTGGATGGGGAGCATCGCTGCACAGCTATTTTCAGGTCTCTCCAGAGATGTTTGATCGGGTTCAAATCCTGGCTCTGGCTGTGCCACTCAAGGATCGAGACCTGTCCCGAAGCCACTCTCCTGCCTTGTCTTGGCTTTGTGCTGAGGGTCGTTGTCCTGTTGGAAGGTGAACCTTTGCCCCAGTCTGAGGTCCTGAGCGCTCTGGTGCAGGTTTTCATCAAGGATCTCTCTGTACTTTGCTTTGTTCATCTTTCCTTCCATCCTGACTAGTCTCCTAGTCCCTGCTGCTGACAAACATCCCCACAGTATGCTGCTGCTACCACTATGCTTCACCATAGGGATGGTATTGGCCAGGTGATGTGCGGTGCCTGGTTTCCCACAGACTTGATGCTTGGCATT
This sequence comes from Oncorhynchus mykiss, assembly GCF_057628025.1. Taxonomy (NCBI): domain Eukaryota; kingdom Metazoa; phylum Chordata; class Actinopteri; order Salmoniformes; family Salmonidae; genus Oncorhynchus; species Oncorhynchus mykiss. Next base: position 14,333,432 of record NC_143046.1, on the reverse strand, counting down.
CAGGCCAAAGAGTTCAATCTTGGTTTCATCAGACAAGATAATCTTGTTTCTCATGGTCTGAAAGCGGGCTGTCATGTGCCTTTTACTGAGGAGTATCTTCCGTCGGGTTCTTGGTCACTTCCCTGACCAAGGCCCTTCTCCCCCGATTGCTCAGTTTGGCCAGGGGGACAGCACTAGGAAGTGTCTTGGTGGTTCCAAGAATGATGGAGGCCACTGTGTTCTTGGGGACCTTCAATACTGCAGAAATGTTTTGGTACCCTTCCCCAGATCTGTGCCTCGACACAATCGGAGCTTTACGGACAATTCCTTCGACCTCATGACTTGGTGTTTGCTCTGACATGCACTGCCAACTGTGGGAACTTACATAGACTTGGGCTGTAAAAAAAAATATTGGTTGACCGAAAGATGCCTGTTCTTTCAACCAAGTTTTTTTAACGTGTATTTTTCCTTTTATAGACACACCCTATGTATGTGAGCTTGTCTGATGCTTTAAGATTATAGTTTGATGAAATAAGACAAAATCCTCAAGAGGGCACCAGAGATCTAGATAACCAGAATTAAAAAAACGTAACCTGACCCAACTATTCTCCTCTCGCTCCTGCTGGCTTTCACAGATTCTGCCATTACTTGCCATTACTCTGCTGAAGTTGCTGGTAATAGGCTACATGAGGAGTTGGCAACCTTTCTCAAGTGGAATGACAATTTATCTTACCATTTCTCCAGATCTGTGTGCCATTTATGGTTTTTATATGTACATTTTCGTGAAACAGCTTCAATGAATGTATTATACACATCACGGACAAACTAAAATGGTCCACCCACACAGACAGCGTGGGGAAGAAGGCGCAGCAGCGCCTCTTCAACCTCAGGAGGCTGAAGAAATTCGGCTTGTCACCAAAAACACTCACAAACTTTTACAGATGCACAATCGAGAGCATCCTGTCGGGCTGTATCACCGCCTGGTACGGCAACTGCTCCGCCCACAGCCGCAAGGCTGAGGTCTGCACAACGCATCACCGGGGGCAAACTACCTGCCCTCCAGGACACCTACACCACCCGATGTCACAGGAAGGCCAAAAAGATTGTCAAGGACAACAACCACCCGAGCCACTGCCTGTTCACCCCACTATAATCCAGAAGGCGAGGTCAGTACAGGTGCATCAAAGCAGGGACTGAGAGACTGAGAGACTGAAACAACAATACAGTGATAAAAGGAAGACTGGAATAATAATATTGAATGCAGTAACAGAAATGACCGTAACCAAAGGAACAAACATTGACGTTGAGAAATAGGAATTCATGGTAAATATCATCACAGGTGATATTCACTACCGTTCAAAAGTTTGGGGTCACTTAGACTTTTCCTTGTTTTTGAAAGAAAAACACATTTTTTGTCCAGTAAAATAACATCAAATTGATCAGAAATACAGTATATGAATTGTTAATGTTGTAAATTACTATTGCAGCTGGAAACGGCAGATTTTTTATGGACTATCAACATAGGCGTGAAGAGGACCATTATCTGAAACTACCACTCCTGTGTTCCAATGGCACGTTGTGTTAGCTAATCCAAGTTTATCATTTTAAAAGGCTAATTGATCATTAGAAAACCCTTTTGCAATTTTGTTAGCACAGCTGAAAACTGTTTTGCTGATTAAAGAAGCAATACAACTGTCCTTCTTTAGACTAGTTGAGTATCTGTAGCATCAGCATTTATGGGTTCGATTACAGGCTCAAAATGGCCAGAAACAAGGAACTTTCTTCTGAAACTCGTCAGTCTGTTCTTGTTCTGAGAAATGAAGGCTATTTCATGTGAAAAAACAAGTAGATTTGAGTGTCTAGTTTGAGAAACAGAAGCCTTACAAGTCCTCAACTGGCAGCTTCATTAAATAGCACCCGCAAAACACCAGTCTCAACGTTAACAGTGGAGTGGCAACTCCGGGATGCTGGCCTTATAGATAGAGTTCCTCTGTCCAGAGTCTGTGTTCTTTTGCCCATCTTAATATTACATTTTTATTGGCCAGTCTGAGGTATGGCTTTTTCTATGCAACTCTGCCTAGAAGGCCAGTCACCTCTTCACGGTTGAGACGGGTGTTTTGTGGGTACTTTTTAATGACGCTGCCAGTGCACAACCTATGTTACAATTTGATGTTATTTTGATAGACCTTTCTTTCAAAAATAAGGACATTTCTATGTGACCCCAAACTTTTGCACAGTAGTGTGCTGAATGGAGTATTGATAGACAGTAACAAACAAATGCAAACAATTAACTTATGAAACAATGAATGTGCACAAATTGACGGGAGAGAGCGCATTCTGGAGAGAGAAGTGCATTGTGCATCTAGGTGCGTGGCCAATCCGACGTCTGCAGCATTTACGGTAATACGGCCTCAGCAGAAGTCAGGGCATTTATACTTGTTGCTTCGCGGAGCAGTGCAGAGCTGTTGTCAAAGAAGTGAGTTGATGTTTTCTACAGGATGTACCGCCTCCACCTACCGTAAACCAATCATGTCAATGCAGAGCTATACAGAGCCCTCTGCATTATTATAACATTTGGGAGGCGCATGGAGATGCGGTACGGTATGGAGGTCAATTTGGCCCCTGGAGGCATTTGCGTCACACCCTCCATATAGAGCCTTCAACCATTTTGGGATCAAGCATAACTTGGCTTTCAGTCTTGGCCTCCACAATGGATTAGTTCACTGAGATGGGCACAAATATACACATTTGTTACCGCTCAACTAAAACAATTTTGGTCAACCAACAGCCTAACGACCAAACAATTGATCAGTCGATTAATTGAGGTCAGCCCTAATACAGACAGGCGTGTGCCTTTCCAAATCATGTCCAATCAATTGAATTTACCTCAGGTGGACTCCAATCCAGTTGTAGAAATATCTCAAGGATGATCAATGGAAACAGGATGCACCTGAGCTCAATTTCCAGTCTCATAGCAAATGGTCTGAACACTTATGTAAATAAGATATTTCAGTTTTTTCTAAAAAACTATTTTCTATTTGTCATTATGTGGTATTGTGTGTAGGTTGATGAGGATTTTTTTTATTTAATCAATTTTAGAATAATTATAATTATAAATCCTCTTAAGGATCCTCCCCTTTTTTCAATTTCCACCTAAAATGACATACCCAAATCTAACTGCCTGTAGCTCAGGCCTTGAAGCAAGGATATGCATATTCATGGTCCCATTTGAAATGAAACACTTTGAAGTTCGTGGAAATGTGAAAAGAATGTAGGAGAATATAACACATTAGATCTGTTAAAAGATAATCCAAAGAAAAACAAACTGTTTTTTTTTGTATTTTTTTTGTACCATCATTTTTGAAATGCAAGAGCAAGGCCATAATGTATTATTCTTTTTTTTCTTACAATTAGTTCCTTTTTAAATCAGCCAAAGAAAGACTTTGGAAAACAAATCGATGGAGGAAGAGAGAGAAAAAGAGTGGGGTGGATGGAGGGAGAAGCTGTGAAATCTCCTCAGACTGAAACTATTGGAAAAGCCACCATGTGTAGAATGTCAATACCAAGGTAAGTAATGATCCAAGCCCTGTGCTTATTGATGGAGTGTGTGTGTGTATATGTGTGTATGTACAGTATGTATGTGCGTTACTGATGTCTACTGATGCAATCACTTGTGGGGGTAGGAGGTGGGGTAAAAATCCTTTTAAACCTTGGCCACAAATCTTGAGTGGACTGGAGAAAATGTTCCGTCCAGTTGTTTTCAGTAGTTGGCTTCTACTTGATTGACCTGGGCAGATTTACCGCCTGGCATAGGCCTTGAAACACAATCACTGACTCTCTCTCTCTGACTCTCTCTCTCTCACTGACTCTCTCTCTCTCTGACTCTCTCTCTCTCTCTGACTCTCTCTCTCTCACTGACTCTCTCTCTCTCTCTGACTCTCTCTCCCTCTCTGACTCTCTCTCTCTCACTGACTCTCTCTCTCTCACTGACTCTCTCTCTCTCACTGACTCTCTCTCTCTCTCTGACTCTCTCTCTCTCTCTGACTCTCTCTCTCTCACTGACTCTCTCTCTCTGACTCTCTCTCTCTCTGACTCTCTCTCTCTCTCTGACTCTCTCTCTCTCACTGACTCTCTCTCTCTCTCTGACTCTCTCTCTCTCTCTGACTCTCTCTCTCTCACTGACTCTCTCTCTCTCTCTCACTGACTCTCTCTCTCTCTCTGACTCTCTCTCTCTCTGACTCTCTCTCTCACTGACTCTCTCTCTCTCTCTGACTCTCTCTCTCTCACTGACTCTCTCTCTCACTGACTCTCTCTCTCTCTCTGACTCTCTCTCTCTCTCTGACTCTCTCTCTCTCACTGACTCTCTCTCTCTCTCTCTGACTCTCTCTCTCTCACTGACTCTCTCTCTCACTGACTCTCTCTCTCTCTCTGACTCTCTCTCTCTCTCTGACTCTCTCTCTCTCTCTGACTCTCTCTCTCTCACTGACTCTCTCTCTCTCACTGACTCTCTCTCTCTCTCTGACTCTCTCTCTCAAAATGGAACATCAGTAAACATTATACTCACAAAACGTTTCAAATAAATTAGACATTTCAAATGTTATATAATTGGCTATGTACAGTGTTGTTCAAGTAGTTGAGGTAAGAAAGGGGAAATAAGTAAAACAGGTAATATAGGTTGTATTTACAATGGTGTTGTTCTCCACTGGTTGCCAGTTTCTCATGGCAACGAGCCACAAATCTTTCTGCTGTGATGGCACACTGGTATTTCACCTAACAGATATGGGAGTTTATCAATGTTTTATTTGTTTTCAAATTCTTTGTGGGTGTGATCTGTGGGAAATATGTCTCTCTAATGTGGTCATACATTTGGCAGGAGGTTAGGAAGTGTAGCTCTCTCACACACACACACACACACACACACACACACACACACACACACACACACACACACACACACACACACACACACACACACACACACACACACACACAGCTTTCAATTAACTTCCTAACAAATTGTGTTTTTTCAGATTCAAAGGTGTTGGCAAACATGAACAGAACATCAATGTTAAGTTGGTGGGCTAAAGTGTACAGGTAGACATGGATTTATCCCTTGTACCCGTTTGTGCCAAGCTCCTGGGTTATACCTGGGTTATACCTGGGTTACAACTGGGTTATACCTGGGTTACACCTGGGTTACACCTGGGTTATACCTGGGTTACACCTGGGTTATACCTGGGTTATACCTAGGTTACACCTGGGTTACACCTGGGTTATACCTAGGTTATACCCGGGTTACACCTGGGTTATACCTGGTTTATAGGTCTAATACAGATATTTATTTTGAATCTTATTAGGTTCAGGTTAGGCTACGTTCCCTACCAAACGGTGACACACTGCAACGTGCCCAGTGTCTGTACTCTCATTTGGCTGTTGATAGAGGAGAGGATGATTCAATGTTGGAAGATTGACATTAACAACTCTTCATATCCAGCCGGGGTAATTGGTTCAACTGCTGGATGTGGAATTAATCACATTTGACTCTCTGTCCCTCTCTCTCTCTGCGTCTGTCTGTCTGTCTCTCTCTCTGCATCTGTCTGTCTGTCTGTCTTCCTCTCTCTGTCTGTCTGTCTCTGTCCCTCTCTCCCTGCGTCTGTCTGTCTCGCTCTCTCTGCGTCTGTCTGTCTCGCTCTCTCTGCGTCTGTCTCTCTCTCTCTCTCTGTCTCTACATCTGTCTGTCTCGCTCTCTCTCTGTCTCTCTGCGTCTGTCTTTCTGTCTGTGTAACTACCATCCACTAATACACTTATACTGGGGATTTGAACTGGGGAAAGTCAACCACTACTAGCCAGGTCACTACTGTGTGAGAGACAGACTGAAGGGGACAGGAAGAGCAGCCAAATTCCAGAGATGCTTTACAAAACACAAGCTCAGGCACGTCCATTCCACACACACACACACACACACACACACACACACACACACACACACACACACACACACACACACACACACACACACACACACACACACACACACACACACACACACACACACACACACCTTAAATGAGTCTTCAGACCATAAACATCAGGGGAGTGTAAACACACACACATTGTTCTGAGCCAGTAATAATGACCATCTCTTTAATATAACCCCCCCACAGCCCTCATGTTGTCACTGGCTGGTTTCAACATCCAGTGGTAACTATGTCTAGTCTGATCCTCCATTACTGGTAGACAGTAGAGATGCAGTAATGCTGCAGAAACACCGCTTGGTAGTTTTACATCTAAAACACCCCCCCAAGCTGATCTGTAATGTAACGTAAGGTGTTTAAGTCAAGTTAGAGCTGTGCTGGGTTGGGTTTCTCTGACGTGTTCTCTCTCTCTCTCTTCAATTCAAAGGGCTTTGTTGAAATGGGAAACATATGTTTTACATGTTCAAAGCAAGTCAAGTAGATAATATACAAAAGTGAAATAAACAATCAAAAATTAATAGTAAACATTACACTCACAAAAGTTCCAAAGGAAATGAGACATTTCAAATGTCATATTAAAGCTATGTACAGTGTTGTAATGATATGCAAATCATTAAAGAACAAAAGGGAAAATAAATAAGCATAAATAAGGGTTGTATTTACAATAATGTTTGTTCTTCACTGGTTGACCTTTTCTTATAGATATGGGAGTTTATCAAAATTCTTTGTGGGTCTGTGTAATCTGAGGGAAATATGTCTCTCTAATAGGGTCGTACATTTGGCAGGAGGTTAGGAAGTGCAGCTCAGTTTCCACCTCATTTTGTGGGCAGTGTGCACATAGCCGGTCTTCTCTTGAGAGACAGATCTGGCTACGGCGGCCTTTCTCAATAGCAAGGCTATGCTCACTGAGTCTGTACATAGTCAAAGCTTTCCTTAATTTTGGGTCAGTCACAGTGGTCAGGTATTCTGCCATTGTGTAATCTCTGTTTAGGGCCAAATAGCATTCTAGTTTGCTCTGTTTCTTTGTTAATTCTTTCCAATGTGTCAAGTAATTATCTTTTTGTTTTCTCATGATTTGGTCTAATTGTGCTGCTGTCCTGGGGCTCTGTGGGGTCTAATTGTGTTGCTGTCTGGGGCTCTGTGGGGTGTGTTTGTGTTTGTGAACAAAGCCCCAGGACCAGCTTGCTTAGGGGAGGGACTCTGCTCCAGGTTCATCTCTCTGTAGGTGATGGCTTTGTTATGGAAGGTTTTGAGAATCGCTTCCTCTCTCTCTCTCACTCTACACACGCACAGGCACATTCTGCCAGCCTACCTGCCCTGAGAAAATGAGGGTCCACAGGGGTTTGACTCAGCAAGGCCTGAGGGCCAATCTTGATGCCAGCTGTCACTCACAACCTGGGGCAATTACATACTGTATCTGCGACTAATGACAGTGAATGTCACATTAGACGTGTACAGGAAATGTTCCTCTTCATATATTTGGAAGTATAACCTTTTCTCTTGTGGCAAAAGTGATGTCAGAGAACCTTGTTAGGCTTAAGTGTAACATAAATAGCTACTCTGAGTCCCCTTAGATGTACACTGCATTCGGGAAGTATTCAGACCCCTTGACTTTTCCACATTGTGTTACCTTTCAGCCATTTTCTAAAATTGGTTGAATAAATAAAACATCTTCAAAAATCTACACACAATACCCCATAAAGAAAACTAAGTGAAATCTGCAAATGTATTAAAAATAAATAACAGACACACCTAATTTACATGAGTATTCAGACCCTTTGCTTTGAGACTCAACATTGAGCTCAGATACATCGTGTTTCCATTGATCATCCTTGAGATGTTTCTACAACTTGATTAGAGTCCACCTGTAGTAAATTCAATTGATTGGACATGATTTGGAAAGGCACACACCTGGCTATATAAAGTCCCACAGTTGACAGTGCATGTCAGAGCAAAAACCAAGCCTTGTGATCGAAGGAATTGGCCATGGTATTCAGGAGGAACAGGATTGTGTCGAGGCACAGATCTGGGGAAGGGTACCAAGACAGTTCTGCAGCATTGATGGTCCCTGTAACGCTCAATGAGTGAATAGGTGTGGAGTCAGGCGCAGAGAGCAAAGGATGCGGGAAAAACACACTTTAATGTCCAGAAATAATCACAGGAACAAAAATAGTATACCAAACCAGGTATAACTACAGAACAAAAACACCCTATCGTGAAAAATAAAAGGACAACGAGAAACCCAAATGAAAACACGAACCACTCTAACACATACAGATGAACAAGCCCGCACAAACAGAAGTGGGCTGAACGAACTTAAATAACCCCACCCAAACAACCAAACAAGAAACAGGTGAAACCAATTAGACAAAACCAAACAAACACAGAACAAAGGACCGGCGACGACGACCGCCGAGCGCCACCCGCACAAGAAGGGGAGTCACCTTCGGTAATATTCGTGACAGTCCCCAAGAACACAGTGGACTCTATCATTCATAAATAGAAGAAGTTTGGAACCACCAAGGCTCTTCCTAGAGCTGGCCACCCGGCCAAACTGAGCAATCGATGGAGAAGGGCCTTGATCAGGGAGGTGACCAAGAACCCGATGGTGAATAAGAGTTCCTTTTTTTGTAAGGGGTGGATCAGCTTAATATTGAGGAAAGATTGTTGCTTCCATCAATGTAATTGTCTGCATCATTTCCAATCCCCCATATATTTTTGTTGTTGTAAATATATATATATAGATATTTATATATGTAAATGTACATACACATATGCATACATATACACATACTGTACCTATATAGACATACTTACTTTGTTTTTAGAATATACCTTTATTATTCCCCCCAAACCCTACCACCCCCCCCCCCCCCCAATTGGAGTACACTAAAAAACAATAAGACTTAGGCTTCTACCTTCAATTTATACATCTTATACACATTTTACATACACAGTCTATTTTACAATAGTTATATTTAGTTTGTTTTTACTCCTTCCTCTATTTCTGATGTCCATCCAGTTTGATTTCTATTTGTAACTGTGCTATTTCACAACATTTCTGAGCCTTTATACATTTTACAGACCACGTATGTTTTACATTGGGTATCTTGTTATTCAGCTCCATTCAACCCCTTCCATCTATCTCTCAACATCATCCATTTTGGATTTCTAGCAGCCATATATTTTTCAACTGTGCTGTGATGCTTGACAAAAGTACTGAACCTTTCTATTCTCATAGCTTCTACAGATTGTAAATTAAAAATAAACATTTTTACTAAAATAATTATTATATTATTGATTGATTGATTATGCATTTTCAAATCACCCAGTATTGCTATCTGCAGCGTTAGTTCTAGGCAAGTGTTGCAATTCTAGACCTATGACCAAAAACGAGCTACATATGAACAATATCAAAATAAATTATCTAATGACTCTGCCTCCTCACAGCAAAATCTGTGTTTTGAAGCTTTGAATCCAGCGTTGTTTTGCGTATCAATTCATAAACCATGTGCCATGGAATGGGTACATCGAAAATCTCTTCCCAACTATTTTGCAATTTATATGGCACAGCTCTCCGTTTTTTTGGTCCTTAAAAGAAATTGGTATGTTTTTATTTACCACACCTTTCTTTAACCATTTATGTTCTTTAATACAGGGCCGACATACAAGTTCCTTACTTTTTCCCCTTCTACTTGCCTCTTCCATTTGTGTGGTAATGCTGCAATTAGTTGGTTGTAATTTTGGGTAGAGCAGACATTTCCATATGTCTGTATTAGCTGCATGTGTGACATAACTCCACCAGTCCTATTTATGATATCGTTCACAGAAATTATACCTGTCTGTATTTTATTGAATGTGAAGGATGACATGACAGTTTGGTTTCTGTCTGTATTTTATTGAATGTGAAGGATGACATGACAGTTTGGTTTCTGTCTGTATTTTATTGAATGTGAAGGATGACATGACAGTTTGGTTTCTGTCTGTATTTTACCGAAGTCATGTAATAAATTATCTCTATTGCGTAAAATAGGACCCATAATTTAAAATGTATAATATTGTATTGTCAAATGTGTAATACGGTCAGGGTAAGAACAGATTCTTAATATGTCTTATAGCCTATAATTAGAAAACAAAAGTATTTCTATACAGACTCCCCACTAATGTGAACTGTCTGCTTGAATCTGGCAGAAGCTCAATGGTTCCTATTCTCCAGATACAGGATCTATTGCAAGGCTTGTCAAAGTCCAAACTGGAACTATTCTGCTGGGGAGATGAGGTGGTACTGGAACTATTATCCTGGAGAGATGAGGTGGTACTGGAACTATTATCCTGGAGAGATGAGGTGGTACTGGATAGATGAGGTGGTACTGGTTAGATGAAGTGGTACTGGAGAGGTGAAGTGGTGCTGGAGAGATGAGGTGGTACTGGAACTATTCTGCTGGAGAGATGAGGTGGTACTGGAACTATTATCCTGGAGAGATGAGGTGGTACTGGATAGATGAGGTGGTACTGGTTAGATGAAGTGGTACTGGAGAGGTGAAGTGGTGCTGGAGAGATGAGGTGGTACTGGATAGATGAGGTGGTACTGGATAGATGAGGTGGTACTGGAGAGGTGAAGTGGTGCTGGCTAGATGAGGTGGTACTGGATAGATGAGGTGGTACTGGATAGAAGAGGAGGTAGTGGCTAGATGAGGTGGTAGTGGCTAGATGAGGTGGTACTGGATAGATGAGGAGGTAGTGGCTAGATGAGGTGGTAGTGGCTAGATGAGGTGGTACTGGATAGATGAGATGGTACTGGATAGATGAGGTGGTACTGGCTAGATGAGGTGGTAGTGGCTAGATGAAGTGGTATTGGAACTATTCTGCTGGATAGATGAGGTGGTACTGGCTAGATGAGGTGGTACTGGCTAGATGAGGTGGTACTGGATAGATGAGGTGGTACTGGCTAGATGAGGTGGTACTGGATATATGAGGTGGTAGTGGCTAGATGAAGTGGTATTGGAACTATTCTGCTGGATAGATGAGGTGGTACTGGCTAGATGAGGTGGTACTGGCTAGATGAGGTGGTACTGGATAGATGAGGTGGTACTGGCTAGATGAGGTGGTACTGGATATATGAGGTGGTAGTGGCTAGATGAAGTGGTATTGGAACTATTCTGCTGGATAGATGAGGTGGTACTGGCTAGATGAGGTGGTACTGGCTAGATGAGGTGGTACTGGATAGATGAGGTGGTACTGGCTAGATGAGGTGGTACTGGATAGATGAGATGGTACTGGCTAAATGAGGTGGTACTGGATATATGAGGTGGTACTGGCTAGATGAGGTGGTACTGGATAGATGAGGTGGTACTGGCTAGATGAAGTGGTACTGGAACTATTCTGCTGGAGAGATGAGGTGGTACTGGCTAGATGAGGTGGTACTGGATAGATGAGGTGGAACTGGTTAGATGAGGTGTTACTGGCTAGATGAAGTGGTACTGGAACTATTCTGCTGGAGAGATGAGATAGTACTGGATAGATAAGGTGGTACTGGCTAGATGAGGTGGTACTGGAACTATTCTGCTGGAGAGATGAGGTGGTACTGGATAGATGAGGTGGTACTGGAGAATTTGGAGAGAACTTACAAGTAAACACAGACTAGTCAAGAGGCACACTGCTGTGAATAGAGAAAGAAACACAGACACACACACACACACACACACACACACAGATAGAGATACTCTCTGACACGCTGACACATAATCAAATTCTATCTTTGCATGGGACATTGACGAATTAAGCAAACAAAAAAACAAGTCAATTATTGATGGATCCTTGTTCTATTTGATCATTGTGGTCCAGGCTGGCTAGATCTCTGTGGAATCCAACTGAATTATTGGATGCTAGAAAACAGTACTAATGAGACAGAGGGTTAGCCAGGGTGAAGGGCTCCATGACCAGGCTGGAATCACACACACACATGCACACAAACGTATTGATTGATGGCATTTGTTACATAACAACCTATTAATAATGTTATGGAGAGAGACAGAGAGAGAGAGGCAGTAAGATTAGTCCACTAGTTCTAAGGCAACATTGGTGCTGTTCCTGTCTCCCAGTTTAGAGGTATTAGAGGGCAGGGGACTATTCTGTTACAGTACAAACAGGTTTTTGGGCCAGACACACAGACTAGCTTACAGGTTGTAGGACCTGTGCAGAATGACTCAGGATGCCTCGGAAACACTACTGTTAATACATCAACCATTAACCACTCAGAAATGTAGGGAATGTGACTTTAGCCCTTCAACCTATCACACATCACTCTCTACCTCTGAACTCCTGGGTGTGTTGAACTTGGCTTTATTGAGGTCTGCAGATAGGGGAATATTTTGCAAGCACAGTGTGATTGTGCTGCTCTTAAGCTGACTACAGGACAAACACAATCAATAAGAAACTAACAGACATGTTTGCCTTCCCAGTAGGGAAAGTAGGGAAAATGGGGAGGGGGGGACGGGACATATAGTACCAGTCAAAAGTTTGGACACACCTATTCATGCAAAGGTTTTTCTTTATTTTTGTATGTTCTACATTGTAGAATAATTGGCACACTTGGCATTCTCTCAGCCAGCTTCATGAGGAATGCTTTTCTAACAGTCTTGAAGGAGTTCCCACATATGCTGAGCACTTGTTGGCTGCTTTTCCTTTATTCTACAGTCCAACTCGTCCCAAACCATCTCAATTGGGTTGAGGTCGGGTGATTGTGGAAGCCAGGTCATCTGATGCAGCACTTCATCACTCTCCTTCTTGGTCAAATAGCCCTTACACAGCCTGGAGGTGTGTTGAGTCATTGTCCTGTTGAAAAATAAATGATAGTCCCACTAAGCTCTAACCAGATGGGATGGTGTATCGCTGCAGAATGCTGTGGTAGCCATGCTGGTTAAGTGTGCCTTGAATTCTAAATAAATCACTGACAGTCTCACCAGCCAAGCACCCCCACACCATCACACCTCCTCCTCCATGCTTCACGGTGGGAACCACACATGCGGAGATAATTTGTTCACCTACTCTGCGTCTCACGAAGACATGGCTGTTGGAACCAAAAATCTTAAAGGACAGATTTCCACTGGTCTAATGTCCATTGGTTGTGTTTCTTGGCCCAAGCAAGTTTCTTCTTCTAATTGGTGTCCTTAAGTAGTGGTTTCTTTGTAGCAATTCACTATCTTCTGTATACCCCCCTAACCTTGTCACAACACAACTGATTGGCTCAAACGCATAAAGAATTCCACAAATTAACTTTTAACAAGGCACACCTGTTAATTTAAATATATTCCAGGTGACTACCTCATGATGTTGGTTGAGAGAATGCCAAGAGTGTGCAAAGCTGTCATCAAGGCAAATACAATTATTGAACCTTTATTTAACTAGGCAAGTCAGTTAAGAACAAATTCTTATTTACAATGACAGCCTACCCCGGCCAACTGTGCACAGCAATATGGGACTCCCAATCAAGGCCGGATGTGATGTGCAGCCTAGATTCATACCTTGTACTGGAGTGACGCTTCTTGTAATAAGATGCAGTGTCTTAGACCACTGCGCCACTCAGGAGCCCACTCAGGAGCCCACTCAGGAGCCCACTCGGAGCAAAGGGTGGCTGATTTCAAGAATCTCAAATATAACATATATTTTGATTCGTTTTTTCGGTTACTACATGATTCCATATGTTTTTCATAGTTCAGTTGTCTTCACTATTATTCTACAATGTAGATAATAGTAAAAATACAGAATAACCCTTGAATGAGTAGGTGTGTCCAAATTGTAAGTCCCATTCAGTTATAACACACACACACACACACACACACACACACACACACACACACACACACACACACACACACACACACACACACACTGAGAGAGCACTACTGATTTATGGAAAACACACACACGCACAGTGGTTGGTGGTGTGAGTCAACAAGGAGACTGTGTGTGTGGTGAGTGAGGGGCAGATGGGGCAGATGGTCTTGTTAAATCAACCCTAACACCTCTAGGTTATACAGGGTGGCTTCAGGGCCTGATCACAGATACATAGTGAAGATGTGTAACAGCTACACACAGGGAAAACTCACAATACCTCAACACACACAACATCTTTGTTTCTCAGGGAAACAGGACTGAGATTGGCTAGCAGACATAAAATGGCCCATCATTCCCCCAACAGAATCAAGACAGCGAGCAGGATGTCACATTCCAGTCCCAGTTTAAGTTAATAAAGGAAGGGACAGGACAGAAAGAACAAACATCTCATGAACCTGAACGGAGCGAAAGGTGTGTGAGAGAAAGAGAGAGACAGAGAGATCAAATACAAATCTTGGAATCAATTGTTAAAGACTACCAGAACCCACTGGATTCTCCAATTACCTTCAATGAACTACAGGACATGATACAAACCAACCCAAATACCTTTGGTATTGATGGTATCCTAAAATAAATGATCAAATATACAGACCAAAATTTCCAATTGGCTATACTTAAACTGTTTAACATCATCCTCAGCTCTGGCATCTTCCCCAATATTTGGAACCAAGGACTGATCACCCCAATCCACAAAAGTGGAGACAGATTTGACTCCAACAACTACCTTGGGTTAGCGTCAACAGCAACCTTGTGAAAATCCTCTGCATTTTCATTAACAGCAGACTTGTACATTTCCTCAGAGAAAACAATGTACTGAGCAAATGTCAAATGGGCTTTTTATCAAATTACTGTAGGACAGACCACGTATTCACCCTGCATACCCTAACTGACAGACAGCCAAACAAACCAAAACAAAGGCAAACTCCTCTCATGCTTTGAAGATTTCAAAAAGTTTTTGACACAATTTAGCAAAAGGATTTGCTATACAAATTGATGGAAAGTGGTGTTGGAGGAAAAACATATGACGTTATAAAATCCATGCACACAAACAACAAGTTGGTGCGGTTAAAATTGTTAAAAAAAACACACACATTTCTTTCCATGTTTTTTTAACAATTTTAACCGCACAAACTTGTTGTTTGTGAGACAGGGATGCAGCTTCATTTCAATTTTTTAAAACCCTAATTTTATCAGGTAAGTTGACTGTTGACTATATTTTTCAGCAATGACCTGGGGAATAGTTACAGAGGAGAGGCGGGGGGATGAATGAGCCAATTAAGCCCCAGCCTCTTCAACATATATATCAACGAATTGGCGAGGGCACTAGAACAGTCTGCAGCACCCGGCTTCTCCCCCTACTAGAATCTGAAGTAAAATGTTTACTGTTTGCTGATGATCTGGTGCTTCTGTCACCAACCAAGGAGGGCCTACAGCAGCACCTAGATCTTATGCACAGATTCTGAGACCTGGGCCCTGACAGTAAATCTCAGCAAGACCAAAATAATGGCGTTCCAAAAAGGTCCAGTTGCCAGGACCACAAATACAAATTCCATCTAGACACGGTTGCCCCAGAGCACACAATAAACGATACATACCACGGCCTAAACATCAGCACCACAAGTAACTTCCACAAAGCTGTGAATGATCTGAGAGACAAGGCAAGAAGGGCATTCTATGCCATCAAAAGGAATATACAATTCAACCTACCAATTAGGATCTGGCTAAAAATACTTGAATCAGTTATAGAGCCCATTGCCCTTTATGGTTGTGAGGTCAAAGACCAAATTGAGACTGCACACAGAATTCTGCAAAATAATCCTCTGTGTACAACATAAAACACCAAATAATGCATGCAGAGCAGAATTAGGCCGATGCCCACTAATTATCAAAATCCAGAAAAGAGACGTTAAATTCTACAACCACCTAAAAGGAAGCGATTCCCAAACCTTCCATAACAAAGCCATCACCTACAGAGAGATGAACCTGGAGAAGAGTCCCCTAAGCAAGCTGGTCCTGGGGCTCTGTTCACAAACACAAACACACCCCACAGAGCCCCAGGACAGCAACACAATTAGACCCAAC
>NC_143046.1:14297500-14312500 GCF_057628025.1 Oncorhynchus mykiss | reverse complement strand
GACCCGGATGTGAAGCGGTCAATGTAGACCTGGTGTGAAGATGTTTGAAATCTGGTTTCACTACACACCAACAGCCAATCTAGCAAGCTTACCTTTGGATCAACACACAATAACCCCGGCTCAGACATGGGTTAAACGGTATTATAGACTGGGCGGTTCGAGAACTGAATGCTGGTGTGCTGAAAGCATTTCTTTTAACTGCTCTAATTCTGTTGGTAATCAGTTTATCATAGCAACAAGGCAACTTAGGGTAAAGATTAAGAAAGAGAAGAGAGAGACAGAGACAGAGAGAGAAAGAGAGTGATAGAGAGAGAAAAAGCAATAGAGAGACAGACATACAGACAGACAGGAAGTCAACAGAACAAATAATGGGTGTCTGCCTGTCCTGCAATGCTGTGACCTGCTTGTCTGTATGTCCTGCAGTGCTGTGGCCTGCTTGTCTGTATGTCCTGCAATGCTGTGGCCTGCTTGTCTGTATGTTCTGCAGTGCTGTGGCCTGGCTGTCTGTATGTCCTGCAGTGCTGTGGCCTGCCTGTCTGTATGTCCTGCAGTGCTGTGGCCTGCCTGTCTGTCTGTCCTGCAGTGCTCAGTGCTGTGGCATGTCTGTCTGTCTATATGTCCTGCAGTGCTCAGTGCTGTGGCCTGTCTGTCTGTCTGTCCTGGAGTGCTCAGTGCTGTGGACGGCCTGTCTGTCCTGCAGTGCTGTGGCCTGTCTGTCTGCCTGTCCTACAGTGCTCAGTGCTGTGGCCTGCCTGTCTGTCCTGCAGTGCTCAGTGCTGTGGACTGTCTGTCTGCCTGTCCTACAGTGCTCAGTGCTGTGACCTGTCTGTCTGCCTGTCCTGCGGGGGCAGGGTAAGGGGCAGGGTAAGGTTCAGGGTCAGGGTAAGGGGCAGGGTCAGAGTCAGGGGCAGGGTAAGGGTCAGAGTCAGGATAAGGGGCAGGGTCAGAGTCAGGGTAAGGGGCAGGGTCAGAGTCAGGGGCAGGGTAAGGGGCAGGGTAAGGTTCAGGGTCAGGGTAAGGGGCAGGGTCAGGTTAAGGGGCAGGGTAAGGGGCAGGGTAAGGTTCAGGGTCAGGGTAAGGGGCAGGGTCAGGTTAAGGGGCAGGGTAAGGGGCAGGGTAAGGGTCAGAGTCAGGATAAGGGTAAGGGTCAGAGTCAGGATAAGGGGCAGGGTAAGGGGCAGGGGAAGGGGAATAGTCAGGGTAAGGGGCAGGGGAAGGGGAAAGACCTGTAAGGGGCAGGGGAAGGGGAATAGTCAGGGTAAGGGGCAGGGTCAAGGTCAAGCCAGGCGGACCAACAGGTTCTATCCTGGATCACACTGACTTCTGAGAGAGGCAAAAATAAATAGGGTTGTTCTCTCCTTTAAGCCCAGGATAAATCCTTTCTTTATTTTTCCCCTTTTCTTTGGTCCCACCATGTGATCAGGAGAGCAGATTTAGATGCCAGGCTGGGAGGTGGAAGGAACGGAGGGACAGATGGAGGGAATGGGGCCTCCGGAATGCCTGAGCTGGCACTACTGCGTGGGTAGACTAGCAGGACAACAGCCCCCGGCTGCAAACCAAGAGTTTGGCAAACTACCACCCATGTTGGCAATGACATTGTAATTAGAATTGTAACTAGGATGTAACTTTCTGGCAACAAGTTCTCAAGCTGAGTTGGTTGACTGAACTCTGTAGAGAAAGAGACCTTGGTCCCAATGGGAACTCCCCTGCCTAAATAAAGGTTAAATAAGACAAAGAGATAGACAGAGAGCAGAGACAGAGAGCAGAACGAGGGTGAAAAAGAGGGGGGTTGAGTGTGAGGAGCGTGTCAAGGCCTGCTTCCAGTTACCTGCCTGAGCAGCAGACCAGACCAGAAGAGTCATTTCCTCAACCTGAGCTCCTCTCAGATAATAAATAAAATTACGAAACAACCCAGAGCAGACAGACAATAACACTGTAGTAACCTTATAATAGCGTTAGGAAACAAAACCAGGAACCAACTGGGTGGTACTGAGGTATTAACCTGGCCATAGAATGTACTGAGAGGTATTAACCTGGTCATAGGAGGTACTGAGGTATTAACCTGGTCATAGAAGGTATTGAGAAGTATTAACCTGGTCAGAGGAGGTACTGAGGTATTAACCTGGTCATAGGAGGTACTGAGGTATAAACCTGGCCATAGGATGTACTGAGAGGTATTAACCTGGTCATAGGAGGTACTGAGGTATTAACCTGGTCATAGGAGGTACTGAGGTATTAACCTGGCCATAGGATGTACTGAGAGGTATTAACCTGGTCATAAGAGGTACTGAGGTATTAACCTGGTCATAGGAGGTACTGAGGTATTAACCTGGTCATAGGATGTACTGAGGTATTAACCTGGTCATAGGAGGTACTGAGGTATTAACCTGGTCATAGGATGTACTGAGGTATTAACCTGGTCATAGGAGGTACTGAGGTATTAACCTGGTCATGGGAAGTACTGCCAGGTATTAACCTGGTCATAGAAGGTACTGTGAGGTATTAACCTGGTCATAGGAGGTACTGAGCTATTAACCTGGTCATAGGATGTACTGAGGTATTAACCTGGTCATTGGAGGTACTGAGCGGGCAGGCCTTGAGCGGGCAGGCCTTGAGCGGGCAGGTCTTGAGCGGGCAGGTCTTGAGCGGGCAGGCCTTGAGCGGGCAGGCCTTGAGCGGGCAGGTCTTGAGCGGGCAGGTCTTGTTGAGGTTGAGTTTGAGGTGGAAGTAACAATAGTCTCTATGATGAAAGGGATGGGAGTCCATATGTTACTGGGCTCTCACCATCATCATTAACAAATAATTTTGTTCATAAGCCTTATAACGCGTATGAACAAAACGATTTGGTGAATTTGAATTATGTAAATAATGTTAATGATGATGGAGAGACCCATGTCACCCCACTCCTCCACTCACTCCACTGGCTTCCAGTCGAAGATCACATCCACTACAAGACCCTGGGACTTACCTACAGAGCAGCAAGAGGAACTGCCCCTCCCTACCTTCAGGCTATGCTCAAACCCTACACCCCAACCTGAGCACTCCGTTCTGCCACTTCAGGTCTCTTGGCCCTCCCACCCCTATGGGAGGGCAGGTCCGCTCAGGCCAGTCCAAGCTTTTCTCTGTCCTGGCACCCCAATAGCAGAACCCTCTTAAGATGAATGCATTCACTGTAAGTCAGGCAGGTCTTGTTGAGGTTGAGCAGCGTCTGCTAAATTCCCAAAATGTAAAATGTTCTTTGTGTCTCTAAAATAACAATAATTCAATTTCTTCAGTATTTTTTAAATTGAAATGAATTGCATGAATTGCTCATTTTCATAAATTCGGTAGCTACAAAATATAATATTATGCACATATGAACAAACTCCTTTTAGCCTATAGGACAGATACATGATTTAATGAAATGCAGCAAACAGCCACTAAGTTGTTTCACATTCTTAAAAAACTCTTATAAGACTCAAACAGAAATAGGCAATAGGCTACAGTTCACTCTCAGGATGAGCTGACAGCCCGAGAACTAGCGCCGGATCTCAACTCATTCATCGGATCGATAATCCGGATCGATGGTCGACTACGGGAACGTAGGAGGGAGAAGAGGTCCGATTGCGGTCCCAATCTCTCACTCAGTGATCCCACCTGGCATCTGATAAACTCCGGAAGTCCCTGGTGTCTACGTCCCTGAAAGGATTTGAGCTTATCCTGGTCCGTCCAAGAGCCTCCGGAGACTGCCGATTCACCTCTTCCCAAGTCGATGCAGCTCAGCAGGGCTAGGCTGTCTCCAGTCTAACGAGTATGCAGACTTGAGACCCAGAGTTGTCTGTACTGCGGTACTGCCAGTCATATTGTGTCTGCATGTCCCTTCAAGAGACCTAGCTCATTCGTTGGAGTGAGTACTATGGTGGGTCAACAAGATAATTGTTCTTCTCCCCTTGCTCACCCCCCTCTCCATGCCACCCTGCTGTGGGGCGACCAGTCCCTTCAGTCTCTTCAGGTACTCATCGACTCGGGGGCAGATGTGAGTCTCATGGATGTTACCCTGGCGTCCGAGCTGGGCATCCCCACTCAACCCCTCTCCATTCCCATGGATGTTAGAGCGCTGGACAAGCGCTCAATAGGCCTGGTCACCCATAAGCCCACCCCGTTAACCTACGAGTGTCCAATTCCTGCTGGTTGAGTCTCTGCCGGTTCCTGTGGTATTGGGATTCTCTTGGCTCCAGCGACACAATCCATCCATTGACTGGGCTACTGTTGCCATCGTGGGCTAGAGCCCATCCTGCCACACTCATTGCCTGAAGTCAGCTCTGCCGGCCCCTGGACATCTTCCTGGGGGATTGGAAATTCCGCAGCACTTACCGGTATCCCAGAAGGTCAAGCCTGAGGCATTGGCATGCTGCTATTGTGCCACGGCTACACTCTTGGACGCCGAGACCTCCCCCCCCGCTCCAAGATCATTAGCCCCTCTACTGTTCGTCCTCTGTTGCCCCGTACCCTCCGTATTTTTCCTACCTTTTCCGTGTCTAGAGTCAAAACCATGTCTGACAGCCCCTTGTCTTCTGTTTCTAGGCCCATTCCTCCCCCCGTGTCATCAATGGCCAGCCAGCGTACACGGTGAGATGCCTCCTGAGGGTTCGACAATGGGGCAGGGGTTTCCAGTACCTGGTTAACTAGGAGGGTTATGGCCCGGAGGAGAGGTGCTAGACATATAATACTGTATCTTGTGAAGGACAAAACTGGGCCCGGAGGAGAGGTGCTGGGTTACCGCTAAAGACATCCTGGACCCGGCCCTCATCGCCCTCATCACCGACTTTCACCGCCGGCACCTCTGTCAACCAGGTATCCGCCCAGGTGGATCGCCAGGTGGCGTCCCTCACCTGTCCTTGTCTCCACCCCCTCCAGGTGTCACCCATCTTCCCCACTTATCCTCTGTGTATTTATACCTGTGTTTTCTGTCTGTTGCCAGCTAATCTTGTTTGTTCCAGCCTACCAGCGTTTTGTGTCTCAGTTCCTGCTTTTTCCAGTTTCTATTTCCTCGTCCGCCTGGTTTTCGGCCCTCGCCTGTCCTGACCCTGTACACGCCCGCCTGACCACTCTGCCTGTCCATGACCCTGCCTGCCATCCTGTACCTTTGCCAAACTTCTGGATTACCGACCTCTACCTGATCTGACCCTGAGCCTGCCTGCTGTCCTGTGCCTTGGCCTCTACTCTTGATTATCGACCCCTGTCTGCCTTGACCTGTCGTTTGCCTGCCCATGTTGTTACAATAAACATTTTTACTTCAAACAGTCTACACTTGGGTCTTACCTTAATTCCTGATAGCGGGGGGTCTGTACGCAGCTTAGTACCTTCCATAAAAAGTCTTACTGTGCAAAAAGACACGTAAGCTGTTATTGTGAGTGATTAGCATGTCTTGGGGGTATGATATTTGTGCATCTGTAAACTTTCTCACTCACCAGTGTTCACAATTCATTCATCATTATCTGTAATCATGGTAGCATACACATTAATGTATAAGTGTTCAGAAACATATTCCGTTCTTATTTAAAATCAAAGTGATCCCAACATGAAACAATACATTATTAAACATGCATTTCTATTGGGCACAACTTTTGACTACTTTAATACATATAGTGAATATTTCCCAAATACTGTACTTCCTGCCTATGGAATACTAATGGCCAGGGAGAGAGGGAAAGGGGGGTATGATACGGTACAATTCACCGTATCACAATTCCAGCGGGTCAGAAGTTGACTGTGTTTTTAAACAGCTTGGAAAATTCCAGAAAAATATGTCATGGCTTTAGAAGCTTCTGATAGGCTAACTGACATAATTTGAGTCAATTGGAGATGTACCTGTGGATGTATTTCAAGGCCTACCTTCAAACTCAGTGCCTCTTTGCTTCATGGGTGATCAAAAGAAATTCCTCAAGACTTCAGAAAATAAATTGTAGACCTCCACAAGTCTGGTTCATTCTTGGGAACAATTTTCAAATGCCAGAGGGTACCACGTTCATCTGTACAAACAATAGCATGCAAGTATAAACACCATGGGACCACGCAGCCGTCATACCGCTCAGGAAGGAGACTCGTTCTAAGTGCAAATCAATCCCAGAACAACAGCAAGGACCTTGTGAAGATGCTGGAGGAAACAGGTACAAAAGTATGTATATCCACAGTAAAACGAGTCCTATATCGACATAACCTGAAAGGCCGCTCAGCAAGGAAGAAGCCGCTGCTCCAAATCTGCCATAAAAAAGCCTGACTAGGGTTTGCAACTGCATATGGGGACAAAAATGGTACTTTCTGGAGAAAAGTCCTCTGATCTGATGAAACAAAAACTGTAGAACTGTTTGGCCATAATGACCATCATTATGTTTGGAGGAAAAAGGGGGAGGCTTGCAAGTCAAAGAACACCATCCCAACCATGAAGCACAGGGGTGTCAGCATCATGTTGTGGGGGTTCTTTGCTGGAGGAGGGACTGGTGCACTTCACAAAGTAGATGGCATCATGAGGGAGAAAATATTTGTGGATATATTGAAGCAACATCTCAAGGCATCAGTTAAAGTTAAAGCTTGGTCGCAAATGGGTCTTCCAAATGGAGAATGACCCCATGTATACTTCCAAAGTTGTGGCAAAATGGCTTAAGGACAACAAAGTCAAGGTATTGGAGTGGCCATCACAAAGCCCTGACCTCAATCCCATAGGAAATTTGTGGGCAGAACTGAAAAAGTGTGCGCGAGCAAGGAGGCCTACAAACCTGACTCAGTTACAGCAGCTATAACCTGACTCAGTTACAGCAGCTATGTCAGAAGGAATGGGCCAAAATTCACCAAACTTATTGTGGGAAGCTTGTGGAAGGCTACCCAAAACGTTTGACCCAAGTTAAACCATTTAAAAGACCATGCTACCAATACTATTTGAGTGTTCGGGAACTTTTGACCCATTGGGAATGTGATGAAAGAAATAAAAACTGAAATGAATCATTCTATCTACTATTATTCTGACATTTCACATTCTTAAAATCAAGTGGCGATCCTAACTGACCTAAAACAGGGAATATTTACTAGGATTAAATGTCAGGAATTGTGAAAAACTGAATTTAAATGTATTTGGCTAAGGTGTTTGTAAACTTACGACTTCAACTGTATATAAAGAAACAATAATACCCAGGCATTTACAGAGGGATGATGATGCCTGGCCTTTTGTACTACAATACAACAGTACTTTAGACTAAATGATCTGGATAACAGTAGCGTACCTCAAGCAGCCTGGGTTTATCTAACACACACAAAGGGTGGGTGCTCACTATTCTTCCCAGGGGAAGATAAACAATCTGACAGAAACCAACATGATGAGGAAGAAAACAGCAAGACCTTGTCTAAACTAGACATATTATAATACTGTATCTTGTGAAGGAAAAAACTGGTAGCCTGCTCTACACTGTGCCTAGGCTACATTTAGAAGTCATAGACCTACTACTACACTGTGCCTAAGGCTACATTTAGAAGTCATAGACCTACTACTACACTGTGCCTAAGGCTACATTTAGAAGTCATAGACCTACTACTACACTGTGCCTAAGGCCACATTCAGCAGGCATAGGCCTATTACTGTTGAGCTGACTATACATGACCATAGACATAGGCCTACTGTATCTTATGAGGCACAAAAACTTGAATATTTAGTAGGCAGCTTACTATAAGTGAGCACAGGACAACAACAGACCCCAGAGAGACCAGCCAGACTGAGAGACTGACTGAGTGAAAGACTATTTCAGTCCATCCTGTGTGTTGGTGCCATTTAAAGACAAAGACCACAGTATGGGGTCCCGGTCCGCCCCTCCCTCCCACACCCTGTGACCTTTAATCCTGTAAAGGTCAGGGGTCGCTGCCTGTTCCATGAGGATAAAACTATTGTCCCACTGCCTCTGTGTCACATCTTCAGACAAACATACTGGAGTGGACACTGGGAACAGAGCCTGGGTAACTGGGTCGAGACAGAGAGAGAGTGCAATGCCATGCAAGTCTATTTTACTTCAAAATTAAATGGAAAAAAATATAGCTGCAAGCAGCCATGCCAAGGCTTCAAGCTTTGGCTAAGTAGTGCCACCCTCAGGACACATTGGACACATTGCCCTAGGATGAGCTACTTCTGTACTCCTTACCATGCTTGCCAAGTATCAGAACTCGACATCAAACAGATCATGAAATATGCTTTTGATGTACTTTGGACCATTATCAATGATGTTGACTACTTTAAAAAGTCTTCTTCTCCAGAACCGCTGCACTGATTGGCACCACATTTGGTATATAGCATATATGTTGCACCCATGTCTTTAAACACAATATTTTACAGGACTCTAGCTCAAACAATATGGGCGCTATGAGCCAATGAGCTTGCATGAATGTTTTTTCCAGTTCAACAGCGTCACCATGCAGCTAAACTGAATCAAACTTTACTGGTTAGGTAGATTTATATCCCTGAGTCAAACAGATCAAGCGATATAAACATGTGCCTGTTATAGCGCCAATGTGTGGTTGATCTGAATGTGCTTGCATATGTGGAGTCTTGACAGTGTTTGGAACACGTGCACCAACTTTTATTACAATACAAATATCTGTGTCGGATTTATATGCATTTACGTGCCAGACCACACCCACGTGAATGTTTATTAGGCACCATGTTGTTTGACATATTAACCTGAAAAATATTGCGTTGTGAAACCTTTGCATTTTAAGTGTTCCTCACAAAATTGTAAATGGCGGAAAATCCATCATTGCGGACCTCATAGGTTCTTATGCAAATGTGTTCCTTGTGAGGAGAGGGAACCTATGTACCGAATTTCACAACTCTACGTTACATGGGGTGAGGGGCGTGTTTTCCCTTGGCCCTTTACCATCATGCCAGGTTGCACCCTCCTAGGCCTTACTATCTCACGGGAATGTGCATCTTTTAACAACATTTTGGCAGAAGTGGAATAATAATAATCAACGCCAACAAATACAATAGGGTTTCACCCAGCCTTGTTGCTTGAACCCCTAATTAGAACGACCTAGTATTAGAAACCTAATATAACAGTTTTTAGGTAGGGGTGTAACAGGTATTCAAACAACAACAGGTGCATTGTGCAGCTGCAACTGAGCATCACAGCAACGATTAACAATAAGTAATACATTGTTATCGATTATTGCATGGTTGGGTTTTGAGTTTGCAAGAAAGCCATTTCACTGTACTTGTGCATGTGACATTAAAACTTAAAACTTGAAAACTGAGTGTGTCTGTGACCTGTATCAGAGAGTCAAACTAGAGAGAGAAAACAACTCAACTCAAGCTTGTTTTCCAAGTCACTTCCAAGAAGTAGTACATTCAGTATCAACACCAATAGGCAGGTCTTTAATCAGAGCGACAGACGGGTCTCTCAGAGGGATAAAGGCAGGGCGTCAGAGGACACAGCACAAGAGAAATACGTTCTAGTGAGAGCTGTTTAATCTCCTCACAGAGTCACCGAGCAGCATAATACTTTCCCTGGACCTGATACACAGACACATTCTTACTGTACTTCCTGTCTATGGAATAATAATGGCCAGGGAGAGAGAGAAAGGGGGGACGAGAGAAAGAGAGAGAGAGAGGGGGGGAGAGAGAGAGAGAGAGAGAGAGAGAGGGAGGGAGAGAGAGATAGAGAGAAAGAGAGAGGGAGAGAGAGAGGGATAGAGAGGGAGAGAGAGAGAGGGAGAGAGAGAAAGGGGGAACGAGAGCGAGAGAGAGAGAGAGAGAGAGGGAGAGAGAGAAAGGGGGGACGAGAGCGAGAGAGAGAGAGAGAGAGAGAGAGAGAGAGAGAGAGAGAGAGAGAGGGAGAGAGAGGGCAGACTCCTCAGAGAAAACAATGTACTGAGCAAATGTCAAATGGGCTTTTAGCAAATTACAGTATGACAGACCACATATTCACCCTGCATACACTAATTGACTAACAAACAAACCAAAATAAATGCAAACTCTTCTCATGCTTTGTTGATAAAAAAAACCATTTGGCTCAATTTGGCATGAGGGTCTGCTATACAAATTGATGGAAAGTGGTGTTGGGGGAAAAACATGCAACATTGTGAAATCCATGTACACAAACAACAAGTGTGCAATTACAATTGGTATAAAACAGACACATTTCTTTCCACAGGGCCAGGGAGTGAGACAGGGACGCAGCTTAAGCCCCACTCTCTTCAACATATATATCAACAAATTGGCGAGGGCCCTAGAACAGTCTGCATTGAGAATCTGCATCCAGAATTCTGCAAAAATATCCTCTGTATACAACGTAAAACACCAAATAATGCATGCAAAGCGGAATTAGGGCGATACCCACAAATGATCAAAATCCTGAAAAGAGCCGTTAAATTCTACAACCACCTAAAATGAAACAATTGCCAAACCTTCCATAACAAAGCCATCACCTACAGAGAGGTGAACCTGGAGAAGAGTCTCCTAAGCTAGCTGGTCCTGGGGCTCTGTTCACAAACACTAACAGACCCCACAGAGCCCGAGGACAGCAACACAATTAGACCCATCCAAATCATGAGAAAACAAAAAGATACTTACTTGACACTAGAGGTCGACCGAATAATCGGAATGGCCGATTAATTAGGGACGATTTCAAGTTTCCATAACAATCGGAAATCTGTATTTTTGCCCCCCCCCCTTTTTTTTACACCTTTATTTAACTAGGCAAGTCAGTTAAGAACACATTCTTATTTTCAATGACGGTCTAGGAACGGTGGGTTAACTGCCTTGTTCAGGGGCAGAGCGACAAATTTTTACCCTGTCAGCTCGGGGATTCAATCTTCCAACCTTACAGTTAACTAGTCCAACCCTCTAACCATCTGCCTCTCATTGCACTCCACGAGGAGCCTGCCTGTTACGCGAATGCAGTAAGAAGCCAAGGTAAGTTGCTAGCTAGCATTAAACTAATTTTATTAAAAACAATCAATCACTCAATCATAATCACTAGTTAACTACACATGGTTGATAATATTACTAGTTTATCTAGCATGTCCTGCGTTGCATATAATCGATGCGGTGCGTATTCGCGAAAAAGGACTGTCGTTGCTCCAATGTGTACCTAACCATAAACATCAATGCCTTTCTTAAAATCAATACACAAGTATATATTTTTAAACCTGCATATTTAGTTAATATTGCCTGCTAACCTGGCTCATTGCGAACTGTGTGAAGACTATTTCTTCCTAACAAAGACAGCCAACTTCGCCAAACGGGGGATGATTTAACAAAAGCACATTTGCGAACCTTTCTTAAAATCAATACACAGAAGTATATATTTTTAAACCTGCATATTTAGCTAAAAGAAATCCAGGTTAGCAGGCAATATTAACCAGGTGAAATTGTCGTTCATTGCACGCAGAGTCAGTGTATATGCAACAGTTTGGGCCGCCAAATTTGCCAGAATTTTACGTAATTATGACATAACATTGAAGGTTGTGCAATGTAACAGGAATATTTAGACGTATGGATGCCACCCGTTAGATAAAATACGTAACAGTTCTGTATTTCACTGAAATAATAAACGTCTTGTTTTCGAGATGATCGTTTCCGGATTTGACCATATTAATGACCAAAGCCTCGTATTTCTGTGTGTTATTATGTTATAATTAAGTCTATGATTTAATATTTGATAGAGCAGTCTGACTGAGCGGTGGTAGGCAGCAGCAGGCTCGTAAGCATTCATTCAAACAGCACTTTCGTGCGTTTTGCCAGCAGCTCTTCACAATGCTTCAAGCATTGAGCTGTTTATGTGCCAAGCCTATCAACTCCCGAGATTAGGCTGGTGTAACCGATGTGTAAGGGCTAGCTAGTTAGCGGGATGCGCGCTAATAGTGTTACGAACGTCACTCGCTCTGAGACTTGGAGTAGTTGTTCCCCTTGCTCTGCATAGGCCCCGGATTTTGTGGAGCGATGGGTAACGATGCTTCGAGGGTGGCTGTTGTCGAAGTGTTCCTGGTTCGAGCCCAGGTAGGGGCGAGGAGAGGGACGGAAGCTATACTGTTACACTGGAAATACTTAAGTGCCTATAAGAACATCCATTAGTCAAAGGTATATGAAATACAAATCGTATAGAGAGAAATAGTCCTATAATTCCTATAATAACTACAACCTAAAACTTCGTACATGGGAATATTGAAGACTCATGTTAAAAGGAACCACTAGCTTTCATATGTTCTCATGTTCTGAGCAAGGAACTTAAACGTAGCTTGACCACAAATTACCTTGGTCTCCTTCAAACAACACACATTACAGAAGATCCCACCACAAAAAGACCAATCAGCGTTTTCTGGAGGAGTGGACAAGGGAGGAGATACTGGAAGGCAAGGGTCCCTTGGCGCAGGTTGGAGAGTATCACCATCCAAGGGAGGAGATACTGGAAGGTAAGGGTCCCTGGGCGCAGGTTGGAGAGTATCACCGTCCAAGGGAGGAGATACTGGAAGGCAAGGGTCCCTGGGTGCAGGTTGGAGAGTATCACCATCCAAGGGAGGAGATACTGGAAGGTAAGGGTCCCTGGGCGCAGGTTGGAGAGTATCACCGTCCAAGGGAGGAGATACTGGAAGGCAAGGGTCCCTGGGTGCAGGTTGGAGAGTATCACCATCCAAGGGAGGAGATACTGGAAGGTAAGGGTCCCTGGGCGCAGGTTGGAGAGTATCACCGTCCAAGGGAGGAGGTACTGGAAGGCAAGGGTCCCTGGGTGCAGGTTGGAGAGTATCACCATCCAAGGGAGGAGATACTGGAAGGTAAGGGTCCCTGGGCGCAGGTTGGAGAGTATCACCGTCCAAGGGAGGAGATATTGGAAGGCAAGGGTCCCTGGGCGCAGGTTGGAGAGTATCACCGTCGAAGGGAGGAGATACTGGAAGGTAAGGGTCCCTGGGCGCAGGTTGGAGAGTATCACCGTCCAAGGGAGGAGATACTGGAAGGTAAGGGTCCCTGGGCGCAGGTTGGAGAGTATCACCATCCAAGGGAGGAGATACTGGAAGGCAAGGGTCCCTGGGCGCAGGTTGGAGAGTATCACCATCCAAGGGAGGAGATACTGGAAGGCAAGGGTCCCTGGGCGCAGGTTGGAGAGTATCACCGTCCAAGGGAGGAGATACTGGAAGGCAAGGGTCCCTGGGCGCAGGTTGGAGAGTATCACCGTCCAAGGGAGGAGATACTGGAAGGCAAGGGTCCCTGGGCGCAGGTTGGAGAGTATCACCGTCCAAGGGAGGAGATACTGGAAGGCAAGGGTCCCTGGGCGCAGGTTGGAGAGTATCACCGTCCAAGGGAGGAGATACTGGAAGGCAAGGGTCCCTGGGCGCAGGTTGGAGAGTATCACCGTCCAAGGGAGGAGATACTGGAAGGCAAGGGTCCCTGGGCGCAGGTTGGAGAGTATCACCGTCCAAGGGAGGAGATACTGGAAGGCAAGGGTCCCTGGGCGCAGGTTGGAGAGTATCACCATCCAAGGGAGGAGATACTGGAAGGTAAGGGTCCCTGGGCGCAGGTTGGAGAGTATCACCGTCCAAGGGAGGAGATACTGGAAGGCAAGGGTCCCTGGGCGCAGGTTGGAGAGTATCACCATCCAAGGGAGGAGGTACTGGAAGGCAAGGGTCCCTGGGCGCAGGTTGGAGAGTATCACCATCCAAGGGAGGAGGTACTGGAAGGCAAGGGTCCCTGGGCGCAGGTTGGAGAGTATCACCGTCCAAGGGAGGAGATACTGGAAGGCAAGGGTCCCTGGGCGCAGGTTGGAGAGTATCACCGTCCAAGGGAGGAGGTACTGGAAGGCAAGGGTCCCTGGGCGCAGGTTGGAGAGTATCACCGTCCAAGGGAGGAGGTACTGGAAGGCAAGGGTCCCTGGGCGCAGGTTGGAGAGTATCACCGTCCAAGGGAGGAGATACTGGAAGGCAAGGGTCCCTGGGCGCAGGTTGGAGAGTATCACCGTCCAAGGGAGGAGATACTGGAAGGCAAGGGTTCCTGGGTGCAGGCTGGAGAGTATCACCGTCGAAGGGAGGATATACTGGAAGGCAAGGGTCCCTGGGCGCAGGTTGGAGAGTATCACCGTCCAAGGGAGGAGATACTGGAAGGCAAGGGTCCCTGGGCGCAGGTTGGAGAGTATCACCATCCAAGGGAGGAGATACTGGAAGGCAAGGGTCCCTGGGCGCAGGTTGGAGAGTATCACCATCCAAGGGAGGAGATACTGGAAGGTAAGGGTCCCTGGGCGCAGGTTGGAGAGTATCACCATCCAAGGGAGGAGATACTGGAAGGTAAGGGTCCCTGGGTGCAGGTTGGAGAGTATCACCATCCAAGGGAGGAGATAGAAGCAGCTAGAGCGGAACGGCGAGGATACGAGGAATTAGAGGAACGACAAATATACAAGGGGTCACGGCACGGAAGCCCGAGAGGCTGCTCCAAATTTTTTGGGGGTGGCACACGGAGAGATTGGCGGAGTCAGGGTTTAGACCTGAGCCAACTCCCCATGCTTACCGTGGGGAGCGTGTGACCGGTCGGGCGCCGTGCTATGCGGTGATGCACACCATGTCTCCAGTGCGCAGTCACAGCCCGGTGCGCATTTTTCCAGCTCCCCGCATTGGACAAGCTAGAATTGGGCATCCAGCCAGGACGGAGGGTGCTGGCTCAGCGCTCCTGGCCTCTTCAGCTCAGGAGATCCTGCGCCGGCTATGCGCACTATGTCTCCGGTGCGTCTGCAAAGCCCAGTGCGTCCTGTGCTAGCGCCCCTCATTGGCCGGGCGAAAGTAACCATCCAGCCAGGACGGGTTGTGCCGGCTCTACGCTTGAGACCTCCAGTGCGCCTCTCCGGCCCAGTGTATCCGGTGCCTGCTCCATGCACCAGGCTTCCAGTGCATCTCCCCAGTCCGGTGAGACCTGTTCCGATTCCACGTACCAGGCCTCCAGTATGTCTCCTCAGTCCGGTGAGACCTGTTCCGGCTCCATGTAGGAAGCCTCCAGTGATGATC